>NC_058415.1:46569257-46869257 GCF_002201575.2 Neomonachus schauinslandi | reverse complement strand
ACCAACTGGACATAACATCACATGAGTGGGGTTTGAAACTCTTCCTTTGACCCGACAGGACGTTCAAGTCTGAAACAAACACACATTCTCAACTTCATTGAAAACCCAGTTTCAGCGTTTTTCTCTGAGTGGTGCTGCTTGCTCCCAGCTGTGACCAGGGGAAACCCTGCAACTGAACTTCAGCTTCGCCCGCTTTCAGCTAAATTTTCCTCGCTGGGATTGATGCGAGATCATTGTGCGGCAATCAGTGCCAAAGATTGTTGTCCACTTTCGACCACCTTGGCTTAAATAAACACTAAATGTAAACGAGGGGCGTGGGGAGGATGAGGGCTCGCCCAGTCACACAGAGGCACTGTTGCCCAGACACACAACCTCACAAAGACACACTTTGCCATGGTTCACTTGGAAAAATCCAAATGAAAAAAGGGAGTTGATGGATGAATAATAATGCAAAGGAGAAAAGGGAACTAATTTAGGGATAATGAGTGCAAGACCGCCTCACTAAAGAAGAACAACCATGTGTCATTAGGTGGCAAGCTTAGCCTTTGGGCAAGATTACACTTCGAAGCCCTGTTCCAATTACTTGTTTTTAAGCATAAGTGAAGGGGAAATGTAAGCGGTAGGGCAGGAGGGGAGGAATACTTATTCTCCCTAAGCTGTAGTAACATTCAGAGAGAATTAACTGTCGCTCCCACAAAGAGACTCTTTTGGAATTGCAACTGTGGAAGCTGAGAGTCTACCATGCCCACGTGAAACCATACATTTGGTCAGCGGATAGAACCCCATCACTTCCAATGGTCAAAAAATGAACTGAGGAGCGATGAAAGCATGTCCCCATATTTGCATCCTGCCTCAACATCTGGGAACCTCAGAAGCCTTTGAATAAAGCAGCAAGCCTCCATCTGAGATGACCTGCTCGCAGCATGGGTCAGTTCATGAGAATGAGGCTCTTTTGCCACCAGGACTAATGACAGGGCAGGAAAGCCTGCCGATGAGAAAGCCCTGAGCCTTGGACAATGCACACAAAAGCCTGGTTAAGGAGCACTCCCAAAGTCACTCCTTCCTCACCCCACCAGCAACTGTTATGTATAAAGGTAGGGGTGGGGTGCAGGGATAAAGATGATCAAGGAAAGGGAAGCATAAGAGGTTTATCTCTGAATGACTCCAACTTCCCCCCTTCCCAGATATCAACTCTATTACAACTGATTGCCTTATCTAATCCTAGCCCAATTTGGGGGTAATTGTTGGCTTTTACAAAGGTAAGCAGGAGATATTCTTTTCACAGTTGCCTGCTTTTCTCAAGTGTCCAACTTCCTAAAGTCTCCTTTAATAAGGATTACTTGCAAGTAAGTCAGCTTCCTTTTCTGGTGCTGTAACAGCAGCATTCCTTGTAATCTGGCCAAGTACAGGCTATTTTTAAGAAAATAGCTAACAGGTGTGGACTTCCTGCCTGCAGGTGAAACTGGCACCTGGCCCTCAGATTCCAAAATATGTGTAAGCGTTGCCTCCAGGGAGGGTCAGGACTCATGTCCTTTCCCTCACACTGTCCGCCACAGGGAAAGCACAGTTTGAGAAGGAGAATCTTCCCGGTGTCCTTGACATGCTCATTCTTGCCTTCTGTCGAAGGGGCAACATAGAAGCAACCTAGAAAGACCTCATGATGGGAATGCATTTGTCAGCCTCAGAAAATTGCATAAAATAAGAACAAATATTTTTTTTTAAGATTTATTTATTTATTTATTTATTTGACAGAGAGAGACACAGCGAGAGAGGGAACAAAGCAGGGGCAGTGGGAGAGGGAGAAGCAGGCTCCCCGTGGAGCAGGGAGCCCGATACGGGGCTCGATCCCAGGACCCTGGGATCATGACCTGAGCTGAAGGCAGACGCTTAACGACTGAGCCACCCAGGCGCCCCAAGAACAAATATTTTTAAAGTCAAATCTCAAATCAGCTGCAGACCCTTCTAAATTATTGTTTATGTATGGTGATTAACATAACAATAAAAAAATTGTTTTTTAAAGTCATACAATTGCTTTTTCATAGTCATTACTTGGGGATGAGATAGGAATTTCAAAATACGGTTTAGACCACTATTTCTCAAACTCAGGAGTGTATCAGAATCTTCTTGAGAACTTAATAAAAGCACAGAGATCCAGGCCCTTCCCCATCCAAGTGGGCCACTGATTGTTCATGAGCTCTCAAAGTGATGACACCAAAGTTTGTGCGTCTCAGGTTGAGACGAATGTTAAATACTTAGACGGAATTTACCCACATCTCCTAATGGCTGGTCTCCCTGGCTCCATCTGTCTTACATAGAGCAGAACCTCCTATATGTCAAACCAGCCCACTCTTAGTTTTACAACCCTACAAACCACTCTAAGAATAGGGGAAACAGGCCAAAAAAGAATCAAGATTGCAAGTACCTTTCACCTATTGAGTCCATGTTACTGATGCTTCCAGGCCTTTACCTCCAGTCCTGGTGTCTCTCTGTGGAGTTTGGGTCCCACACTCCACCTGGATGTATGACATATACCTAAAAAAGAGATGTTGAAAGCCACATTCTTCATGTCTTCCCTCAAAAGCCTCTTCTTGCACCTGTATTCCCTGTTTGGGGATATACAAGAGGAATGACTCATTATCCTTACATACTCTTTTCATTATAAAAAGGCCATTTAAGAACTCTTACAGATCAGTGTAAAAGTTCAGCTGCCTACTGAATCAGAAGGAACCTATATCAACAACTATTCAGATCTAGGTTATGATTTCAACCCACTCACTAGATAAGAATGTGGAATCACTTCTGAAACTTTCTGGACCTCCTTTTCCTCAGCTCTGAAATGGGGAAAATCAAATCTCTATCACCTAAATTAATTAAATGAGATAATTCCTATAAGGTACATAAATGGACATAGTAGACTTAAATCAACATGAAACTTCTTCCCTAACAGAAACAAATCTGAAGTTAAGACAGGTAGGCTAATTTCCCGAGTTTTAATTCTAGCACGATAGTTATGACACAGAACAGAGAGGTAAAGGAAACACCAAACTCAATCTCCCTAGCCTAGAAAAGGAAGAGAAAATGGTGTGTAGAGAGTGTTTTATCATTGGAGAAAAGGGATGTTGCCTCTTTTCATTCAAGACCATATGGGAAGAGAATATAAGAGAAGCTGGAATCATATTCCTTAAATAGCAATTTTAAGGACAAAGTAGCAATATAAATACTCTGCTGTATCCTGTTATATGAAATACACTAATGCAAATATAGTAGGCCACGCTTTGTTCACCCTAAAATATAAACATCCTTTTATTAAAAAACAAAAAGAATTACTGCTAGTTGATGATTAGCATTTTTTCACTCTAGATATTCTATTCTATAATACTATATTTAAACACTAATAAAGGGACCTCCATAATTGCTATAAATGTACTGCTTATTTTTAAAATTTCAAATGCTTTGCTTTATTACCAGTATCTTCCCGCCCAGATTATTAAAAACACATTCAACTTAAATACTCTCAGTGGGGAAAAACCTTCCCAGGAATATATAGTACTACATTTTACAGCTCACAAAATTTAAAAAGCAGGCAGTGGTAACCAGTGTTCTCAGTCTTCACAAGAGCAAAATGGAGATTTAGACTGTGTGTCATGAGACATACGTGGATCCAAAACCTCGACTGTAAACACAGGGGGCAAGTCTGAAGGCACTTTTAAAAGTAGGATCTCTTCTCTCTGACAGCTAAGCCACTCACTGAGAGTTGGTTAGGTACTTAAGAAGTCACATTCAGGTCTTTCAAACATATAAATACCCAGGAATATTATGATGAATCAGGCTGGCTACTTAATCTTTGAGAGGAAAGAAAAAAAAGAGAATAAAAGGAAACATTTATCAAATATCACCTATGTTCCATATGCTTTCATTTACTCATCTTGTTGGTCTTCACAAACACTCCTGCTGTGGGAGTGTTGTCAATCCCAGCTTGACAGGTGGAGAGATCGAGTCTCGATGAGGACAAGTAACTTGCCTAAGGTTGCACGGAGAGTCTGTGCAGAGCTGAGACTCAAACTCCAGTTTTCCTGACCCCCACATCCATGCCATTTCTACCACATGACTCCACCCCATTAGAATTTCTTTAATTACCTATTTTTCACATTTCACTTTGCTCTGTTTTCTTACTTTTATTTACCTCCTCTAAATCTTCTCACCCAAACATCACTTCCATTCAATTTATCAACAAAAGTGTAACAAGCGATTCACACTTAAATACATACCAAAATTTCCATTAATAGTACTTTATGCTATTTAAAAAAAATCCCACGTTACGAGATGTTTTCACACAGACTACCACATTTCTCCTTCAGAATAGCAGAAAAGGAGTAAAAAGGGAATGGAACCAGTAAGCTGATCACTCTACAAACGTGGGTTTCTATCTTCTTAATAACCCTGTAAGTAGTAAGCAGCATACGTATTTTATAGATGAGGGATTGAGGCTCAGAGTGAAGCAATCAGTAGCCTCAGTGTTCGAATTCTCATTTGTCTTCCTTCGGTACCCTTTTCTCTTCAGTCACGTAACCTTGCCTTTAAGCCATGTTTAACTCAAAAGAGACATACAAATGGAGAAAAAAAGAAAACCTATAGCATCTGAAAACATTTTAGATTTTTAAAACTAACCTTAAAAGATGTGTCCTCCCAGGGCGCCTGGGGGGCTCAGTCGGTTAAGCATCTGCCTTTGGCTCAGGTCATGATCTCAGGGTCCTGGGATCCAGCCCGGCATCAGGCTCCCTGCTCAGTGGGGAGCCTGCTTCTCCCTCTCCTCTGCCCTTCCCCACCACTCGTGCTCTCTCTCTCCTCTGTCTCAAATAAATAAAATCTTTTTTTTTTAAAGATTTTATTTATTTATTTGAGACAGAGAGAATGAGAGACAGAGAGCAGGAGAGGGAGGAGGGTCAGAGGGAGAAGCAGACTCCCCGCCGAGCAAGGAGCCCGATGTGGGACTCGATCCAGGGACTCCAGGATCATGACCTGAGCTGAAGGCAGTCGCTTAACCAACTGAGCCATCCAGGCGCCCTCAAATAAATAAAATCTTAAAAAAAAAAAAAAGATGCCTCCTCTTTCAAAACTTCTCTGATCCTCCCTCTTCGCCCTTCCTGTGTTGACTATTGTGGGCAATACACTTGCTACTCACCACAGGGTCCACAAAAACAAATAGCCTATTGTTCCTGCCCTTGAGGAGCTTACCATCTAGGAAGGAGGGAAGAGATTACCATTGAATTGATTCTAATATCTCAGAGCATACATCCAAATAAATTGAGTGAATTAAAATGTTAAATACAAGCTGAAAATATAAACTAGAAAAAATATGACTGACTAATCTGGAATGAGGAGGGATTTTTATGAGCTTTAAACAATGGAAGAACACACAAAGAAAAAAGCACAATAGCCCTGATGGGTTTTTTTTTTTTTCATAATATAGATCATATATATTCTTTTGTAAATTCCCTCTCCATAATCTTTGCAATTTTTTTTCTTTTGGAGTGTTCTCTTCTCTGCTGATTTGTAAGAGATCTTGATATTTTCAATGCACTCACATTTTGTATGCCATATATCCTGGAAATATTTTTTCCAAGATAGCCTTTTGCTTTTGAATTTTGGGAATGGATTTTTTTTATTGGATTTTTTTTAGTGCTTATGTTATGTTTAATCTTTTACATTATTCTTTCTTATTTTGCTTTTATTTTATTTAGAAAGATCTTTCTAATCTTGACGTGAAACAATTATTTCCCATATTTTTCAATTATTTTTAGAATTTGTTTTTACACTTAACATTCTAATCAATCTGAAAGTCATTTTGGTATGCTGGTATGCTGGAAGGTAACAATCCAACTTAAATATTTTAAAGCAGCTATTCACAACTATTGCATGAAATCTCATTTTCCATTGATTTGACTTGCTATCAGTACTATATGTTTAATTCTTATATATAGTAAAGTTTCTTAGCTTTGTATTTTGTTCCACTGGCAACTTCCTCCCCCTTTCTTTTTTTCCTTTCTCCTCCTTCTCTTTTCCTCTTTCTCCTCCTCCTCTTCTCTTTCTATTTCAATCTTTCTCTTTCTTCTTCCTTTTAAGTGTCTTCATACAATTGAAAGTTTTCGAGATATAAATTGATAAAATTAGTCCCAATCTTTAGAATGATTCAGTAAGCACTGGTGACAAGAGAGACAGAAAACTAACAGCACCCTGATTCAGGGCAGAGGCAATGAAATAAAAGGAAGACAAATGTGACGTAGTGTAGAAAGAAATCTGCTTAATGGAGCAATTATCTAGGGGTAGGGTATAAGAGAAAAGAGACAGTCAAAATGCCTCCCACAGACCCCTAATGCAGTTGACCAAGATGGGTGGTAGTATTAATATGAAACAGAGAACCTCAGAAAAACAAAATGGGTGGGAGGAATGGAGAAAGAATTAGATAAGAATAAGAGAATAAGGGACTGATGATTGGCCCCACCTTAGAATCCTAAATGAATACATTCTTTTTTCTTTAAAGATTTATTTATTTATTTGAGGGAGAAAGAAAGAGAGAGAGAGCATGAGTGAGGGAAGGGACAGAGGGAGAGAATATCCAAGCAGGCTCCCACTGAGCACAGAGCCTGACTCGGGGCTCAATCTCATGACCCTGAGATTGTGACCCTGAGATCATGATCTGAGCCGAAACCAAGAGTCAGACACTTAACTGACTAAGCCACCCAGGAGCCCCCTAAATGAGTAAATTCTAACCTGGGCTTATGACTTTGAGACTGATGCCATGTCAACAGGTAAAGTAGCATTTGTGGTACAAGAGAAAAACTTGCTATGTACATGACCTAACTGAACAACCATTAAGTTAGTAAGAAAATAAATATTCCACATACTCAGAAAATCTGTGTCATTTCGCTTCCCTGCAGAAAAGGGAAAAGATACAAAGAAACAAAGTGCAGTTTACAGAGCATGATATTTCAAATTTTAGTCTTAGTTTTTCCTTCCTCCTATGAAATACAAAATACTAAGAAACAAACAAACAAAAATGTAGCATCCTGTTTTGAACACCACTGATCTTTTGGAAACCAGTTGCTTCTCTTATTTAATGATTAATTACAATCTCTGCACAAATTATTTCTCTTGAAAAGTTGTTGGACCTGCTAACTCTGTATGGAGAAGAGGCATCTGGAGCGCTCTTTAGATTTAATTCACCCCCACCAGTGTTTCTACTATCCAGGTCTCTTATACACCACAAAATCCAACACTCTTCAGTGATGTCTTTCCTTCATTTAGCTGCAAAGCAAGAGGAAGGATCAAGTGGGATCAGAGGCAACAGAGAGAGATAAAAGTTTGACTAACCGAGGCTTTGGATGAAACTGTTATCTCCATTTGGTGAACCAGATGTTAACATTCCATGCTCATTCAAAGAGAGTTCTTTGATTGGTCTGACAAAGGTTTGGAGGAATGTAATTCATTAGTATTAGGGCTTTGTCATGGTTCAGTAACCACTAAACTCTCCTCATTGTGTAATCCCGGGTACACCTATGAAATGGTCCCTGATGTATTACAGTAACATTGTTTTGCATTGAGAAGGAAATTCTTCATTTACACCAGCCGCCGGTTGAAAGTATGAGCTTTTAATTTTTTTTTCCTTTCTTCATCTCCATCCTTTGACAGATTTCTCCACTCTTGTATGACATCCTTTCTTCTCTTCTTCCTTATCTATAATCCTCACTCATCCTCATCATATTTTTTTAACTTTCTGTTGGTTTTTCTTTTCTTACGTACTTACTACCTGACTCCTCCTCCAACTTTACCCAAGACATTATGACAGAACGAAAAAATAATAAAGAAAAAATATAGCCTAGGCCCTGGTCCCAGCTCTGTTCCTAATTAACCATGTGACCTTGAACAAAGGCTTTCACTTTTCTGGGGGTATTAATTGAAGTGATGCAACTTGGCCCCTTCCATCTCTAAACCTCTATTATTCTGATTCAAACAATATTAAGACATTATCAAGTCAACAAATGTGCTGTAATTTTCCTTCAGTTGCCGTGAATTAACAAATGAATGAGAGCCGCCAAGTTCAATGTAATCGTTAGCAGCATGTGGCTATATAAATTTAAATTCAAGGTCATGACCATGAAATAACTTTAAAAATTCACTTCTTCAGATGCACTAACCACATTCCAAGTGCTCAAAAGCTACATGGGGCTAGTCATTACCATATTGGACAGTGCAGATATTATAGAACATTTACACCATCGTAAAAAGTTCTAGTGGACAGCACGGAGTTAAAACAACCTGGTATGTATGAAACGCTGCTGCAAAATACATAGACATAGAAATTATAATCATTGCATTCAAAAAGCTTGCAAATAAACGGGAGGGAAAAAATACAGACTTGCAGTGTTTATAAAAGAAAAAAAGTGTTCATGGCTGCATTAACGAGGATGTCAAAATGTAGTATATGGCCTGGTTTCCTATCAGTCCTTCCTCATTTTCAGGTCCACATCTGTAAAATGAAGAGAGTATACTAGAACATCTGTACATTCCCTTTGGGTTTTAAATGACTAAGAGTCTATGATTCTGTTAGCTTTATAAGTTTATATGATCATCTTTAGTCTAAGAAGTTGATAAGGAAATGGTAGGATTTAAACTTGGCCTTGAAGGATATATGAGGTTGGAATAAACAGAGAAATGAAGGGGAGGTGTATGTGGAGGATGGTGAATTAAAGACGTGATATACCGAATACATCAGCTCAACCAAGAAGGTCCCCTTAGATTGATGATTTTAAGGAAGATGTAGTGACCATAAGTCAGGAATAGGGCTTCCTGCTTAGCTTGGGAACTTTAAACTAAAATCCTGTTCAACTCTAAGTACCTTAAATTGTGATGGCATAAATTGGAGTAGATGGATGCAATGAGAGTTGAGGGCATACGAAAAGAAAGGAGGCAGAAATTATTTGTTAGTTTATGGTATTCAAACCAATAAAAAGTTAGCTTGTATCCTCCTTTCCCAATTGGGGTGGGGTGCAGGGAACCATGGAGAAATGCAATTGGAACAATCTCAAGGACAAGAAATGTAAGAGGATCATTAAGGTCTCTCTGTCCTGTTGAGGAATATTGTATAAAGATAACAATACAGTGATTTGGCTATCTGGAATTCTTGCCACTTCCTCAAATAAACCTAAACTCCTTAGACTAGATTGGTTCAGAATCTCCTCATGAAGCAAAGTTCTGGTCTCAAGGATGAAAACATGATTAAGTCATTCCAGAGAACAAAATAACGTACTTTCCCAAGAACAAGGAATGTGTCCCTGCCTAGTTAGAAGGATGTTCTTTCAACATGTCTACCTTGCTGGTGGGAATGAGTTTCAGAAGTCTGTAATCTCATCAAAGGAAGCCAAGTGGCAGAGACTCTCTCCATGGGGGGAGCTAATCAGCAAGCCTTCCTTTCTTTTCTTCCAGGCCCTATTCATTGTTTTCCTGGGGACTAGTTTCCAAGCTATTGAAGTTTTCCTTGATCCCTCTCAACCTTCAATCAGATTTGAGGAAGTGATGATTTCCCCCTTGATTTTTTCTTTAAGCCCAACCTTTTGAACTAAAGAGTTCAGTCGGGTCTTTGCACAATACTTGGACAGCTTAGCATTTGACACTTTGTGGTCTTAGACACTGGCCTGAAATGAGTTTGGATGCAGGGGCTCCCAAAATGGTTACCTTCATTAAGCAAATTTCCCTCAGGTCTTGGCAAATGGTTCTGGATATAAGGTAAGTTGGTGCCTTCAGGATGTATCAGGAATCTTGAAGACCGAGACTATACCCCAGTGAAATGACTCAAAGCTGAAACTCTCCAATTCAGAAGAAAGGAGGCACTGTGGCAAAATGTAGCAGCTTTATTAGAAAGGCAACTGAATCCACAGACTTTATTTTTTAATTTAATTTTATATGTTATGTGAATCACCATACATTACAATATTAGTTTTTGATGTAGTGTTCCGTGATTCATTGTTTGCCTATAACACCCGGTGCTCCAAGCAGTACGTGCCCTCTTTAATACCCATTACCGGGCTAACCCATCCCCCCACTCCCCTCCCCTCTAGAACCCTCAGTTTGTTTTTCAGAGTCCATCGTCTCTCATGGTTCATCTCCCCCTCCGATTTTCCCCCCTTCATTTTTCCCTTCCTACTATCTTCTTTTTTTTTTTTTTAACATATAATGTATTATTTGCTTCAGAGGTACAGATCTGTGATTCAACAGTCTTTCACAATTCACAGCGCTCACCATAGCACATACCCTCCCCAGTGTCTCTCACCCAGCCACCCCATCCCTCCCACCCCCCACCATAGGCTTTTATGACACAAATTCACAGGGAACTCCTTTTTTTCCGGTCTTATACAACAAAATGTGGCAATCCTGACTTCTTTTTTCTTATCTTTCCTTTGCCTACCTAGCCAGAGTGATATAGGAATGATTTTCTTCATAGAGAATGCGAGAGCGATGGCTTCTCAACTAAACACAGATGCATACTTAGTAGATAAGTCATAGTCTTACAAACCCACTCCAATGACTGTTAGGCCTTCTCTCCCCTTTCACATGTTTGTTGGAGAACCAGACTGAATGTCATCTTAGGAGTCTGGAGATGAGCTGTTGGGAGCATGCAGGAAGGAGAAGAGGAATACTGGAGCATACTCTTCTGAGTTAACACACTCAGCTTTTTAATAGTACTTTGATAAACTAGTACTTGCATGATCGCCATTTTGGTGATAACTTCCAGTCAACAGTTGACCAGCCACTACCTTCTCTACATGGTGAGAAGACGATTGCCCACGAGGCTGGCGGCACACACTCTGGTCCCTGCTGTCCGCAGAGTGTGGAATTGTATTGTTCCTGACATGTATTTCCCTGCCACCTGCTGTAACATCAGTTATATTACGACACAGTTAGCCAAGACAGACCAGACATTGTGTGGCTTCAAAGGTCTTCTTATTTTGCTTTTCCAACTCCCACTTAGGGGAGGCAGTAGCTGAAACCTGAGAAGAGAGAAACGCTTCTAAGCTGGTAAGAAGCCTAAGGGACCGCCTACTTAATTATCATCTTTATAACCAGCACTGAGAGACTGTAACACTATCCCCGTCACACAATGTCGGCAGTAGTCAGATGAAAAAAATTCCTTTCCCTTCTTGTAGATTCCCTAGCGCCAGAAAGGTATCCTGTTTTGTGTACATTTTCTACAAGATGTATTTAAGACATATTTAAATACTTTTATTTACAAGCACCAGAAAACAGCTGCTCGGCTTCAAATTATAGATCTTGGAGGGTGCCAGGGAAAGAAACAGAGAGCTACGTAATGATTCCCATAAACAGTTGAATTTATCTCTTGGCAACTTTTCACAACACCTTCAGCAAGCAGGGCACCCATGCGTGAAAGAGAAATAATCAGGCACATGCCCTTAAGTGACAGGCTGTAGCTTATAAGAAGAAAGGCTGCCTTTTTATTCTCCCCCCCTCCTTGTCACCCACCAATTCCCCACGCCCAGTGCCATCCGAGAAATCCATCAGTATACAAATTCAAACAAATCTCACTCCCTCTGGAAACTCTGTTTGCACACCTCAGGATGAAGTTTGCCTCCTGGTGAATCTTCTGAAGATTCACTTCAGATGCATTAGGGGCTTGTGGTGCAGTAACACCCTGTCATTTTCTTTCTTACTCAAACAAAAGATGTGGTCTTCTAAGAGTCTTTGCTAACATTGTCTGGGAGTAGCCAACACTACCTTTGGGATTTGAAAATCTCTTGATGTTTGTCCATGTCAGGCAGACATTGTATATGAGGTCTCTTGTAAAGAATCAGTAGTTAGGCCAGCACTCTCTGAGCTTCAGATGGTGGCCTCACTTCCTAGATAACATCCAGTTTCAGGCTGGACAAGTAGCTTACCAATCCTATAGTTTCTGAATTTAATATGCTATCCCAAAATATGACTATAGGAGTTCATGACATGACACCCCAAAATAGGCTGCTTTGATAATTGATTATTTTGAGCTATAGGCACTTAAAAGACAGCAAATGCAGGAAAGAACTTTTCCTGAATATCCTTATCTGCCTAAAGATAGATACTCCAAAAGGAAATCAGCTATCATTAAACCCTTACTCAGGAGTTCTATCAACCAGGAAAGATAGACCTTTGTCACAGGAGGGGAGACTAGAAGTTGATGCCACACCCAGACAAACTTTGCCATAAACCTCCTATCTCTTCTTCTGACGGCTTATTCACCTTTCCTAAAAAACATTTACTCTCCCCCAAAAGGCCTATATCACCCCTTCTCTCCCAATGTACTACCCGATAAAGGCATGTTTATCTCATTATTCCTAATAAAATAGTGCTATCTGACATTTATTAAGGCCCTAATGAGTATGTCATTTTCTTAATATGTACTAGCCCTATGCCTCAAAACTATACTTATATAATGTGTGAATGGGCTTGAAGAGCTCACATGACTTGCCTATAATAAGTCACGGAATACAACCTTAGGTCCACCAGAGGCAACAATGTTTAAGAGGCTGTATATACTTATATCTCACAAACTTAGTGGCTACAAAAAGTGATTCCATTATTTAAAATAATAAAGTTAGGAATGGAAGTGTTTTTGAGCGGAAAAAATTGTGAGTATCATTTAGCTATGCTTATTTTAAGATGATGGTTAGACAATCTAATAGAAATGTCTATCAGAGACCCCGACGAGAGGTCAATAGGACATCGTTGGGACACATCTTGGATGAAGCTGAAATTTTAAGACGTTACTCATTTTTTTAAAGATTTTATTTATTTATTTGACAGAGAGAGAGATAGCGAGAGCAGGAACACAAGCAGGGGGAGTGGGAGAGGGAGAAGCAGGCTTTCCGCCAAGTAGGGAGCCCAATGTGGGGCTTGATCCCAGAACACTGGGATCATGACCTGAGCCGAGGCAGACGCTTAACTACTGAGCCACCCAGGCACCCTGTGGATGCTACCCATTTTTAATGGGCAATATCTACTGGATAATAAAGAAGGCTGAAACAGAGACTTGGAGAAGGTCTAAAGTTAGGGAAATGTTAAGGAAGGAAAATATCATTTCTTGAGTGCCTACCATCTGCCATACAAACATGCCCGTTCTAGCTCAGTCGTTATCAAAAAGGGATGATTCTGTCCCCCACCCTCACCCCCCAGGAGATATTTGTCAATGTCTGGACACATTTTTGTCACAACTACACTGGAATCTGGGAAGAGGCCTGGGATGCTACTAACTATCCTACAATGCACAGGACAGCCCTCAACAACAAAAATTATCTGGCCCAAAATGTCAATAGTGCTAAGGTTGAGAACTCTTGCCTCGAGCTGTAGGGGAAAAAAAGAGAGCGAGCGAGAGAGAAACATCCATCTGGCATTTTGGGGGAAAAGTTGTCACAAGAAGGAAGAACCTTTTGGGGAGAATGGTTTCAGGTTAAGCAAGCAACATTTTCTACTAAAGCGTTATGTTTTCTGTTACAGAGTATAACAAGTGCCTTCCCTAAGAAGTTATAAAGAAAAATGAAAAGTGCCAAATAAAAATAATTTGCGTAGAAAGAATTAGGTTTGTTGGGTCTGGTGGGATGGCAGGTAACAGAGAAAGAGAGTGAAAGCAAGAAAAAAATGGCTTTGAGGTTAAAAGATTCAGGCTGATGGTGTTCTTTTCTCGAATTCAACCCACACTTCGTGAACTTTGCAGCAGACAAGACATATTTCCACTGATAAGTTAATTATGTCCCCACCCCCAAATTCATATGTCAAAATTCTAACCCCCCACTAGCTCAGAATCTGCCCTTGTTCAGAGAATAGAGCTTTTACAGTCAAGTTAAAATGAGGTCATTAGAATGGGCCCTAATCCAATAGGACTGGTGTCCTCATAAAAAGGGGAAACTTGCACACAGAGATACGCACGGGGGAAGACAGTATAAAGAGACACAGGAAGAAGACAGCCATCTACAAGTCAATGAGAAAGGCTTGGAACAGATCCCTCCCTCCCAGCCCTCGGAAGGAACCAATCCTGTCAACGCCTTGATTTCAGACTTCTAGCCTTCAGAACCGTGAGACAATAAATCTCTCCTGTTTAAACCCCCAGTTCATGGTGCTTGGTTAGAGCAGCGATAGCAAACTAGCAAACTCATACAGATTTGTAGAACACAGCAGCTTTTGACTCTGATGGTAAACCTCTTCGACGGAACACCTGAAGGTAACTGGTTTCTTTCACACTAGACCTGGATAAAGACGCTAAGCATGCATGTTAAGCAGAGATAGGCAAGGACACTTCTATGTCCTATGAAGAGTGTGAGAAATCGTATGACATAAGTAAGTCACTGTTTTCCATGGTTTCCTATAGTCAGGAATTTAGCAGTTTAGTAAAAGCAGAGTCTGAGCATCCAAATTTAAATCCACAAGTGAGTTTGAAAATACTAGTGAACTTCCCTGAGTTTCAACAACTCCTGTATCATAGAAATAGTAGCTGTGAAGTCCTTGGCTGAGTTCTTGGCACACAGTGCCTACTGTAAAATGTAGGTGTAATTATTATATTAAACACCTAGCACGGTGGGGGAGTATGTGGTATGAGCCTAACAAATGACATTTATCCTAATTAACTTTAGTTTTTGAAATGTATCGAGTACATTTGCCAGACCTGTGTTAGCACCTCACATGTCTACGTTGTCTCATGTAGTCAGTATAATTCTACGAGATGGAGCCCCTGATTATTAGTCATATTATTAGTTACATTATCTCAAAATACATATGGAAAAACTGAGGCTTAGAAAGCTAAGTAATTTCGTCAAGGCCATATAGCTAATAAGTAGCTGAACCAGACCAGGAACCCAGACCTACCTGACCCCTTATCCCATATTTTAACCACAATTACCATGTATGCCCCTCTTCCTGATCAAGGAAATTGCTTCCTTATCAAGGAAAGAAAAGGGGACAATCAATCTGTAACTGTACTCGGAACTGTAACATGTACAAGTTATCAGGAACTATGGTGTTTATCTAAGCAAATATGATGTTTGACATGGCCTTGCCAAGCCCTACCTCTTACATGCTGAGATCTAAAACAGGTGATCTGGTATTTAAGCTTTGGGGAAAAAACTTAAAATTAGTTTTCGTACAACATGGGAATTGTGTCTCATGACATTTCCCAAACAACCAGACTAGTCACTTGTTGGGTTTGGGTGGGGGTGGGAGGCGAGCATCATGAGCTGAGAGAGAAAGGTCTCCTCCTGACACCCCCTCACCTTCTGCTGCAAGGGCACAGCTGGTGTGTTGGCCTGTGTTCCAGGCAATATGCTTTTCCTGACCTTAGGCTTTGGTCCATATGGCATTACCTCCCCAAGTAGAAAAGGAAAGCTGTTTTGTTTTATTGAAAATTAGGTTCATATATACATAGTGTTGACAAAGGCATTATAGGAGTAAGAACCATTTGCTAACTTGTAACTTAGCAAGATGCCCCTTTGGAGAAGGGAGAGGGCTTCAAGGAGCCAAGAAAGCGCCTGCTTGCTGTTTGTTCAAAACTAATCCCCCAAAATCCACTGCCTGAAACCAGACAAAAGACAAATTACATGGCTGTTGAGGAGGTTATTTTTCCAGATGGCCAACCTGAAGCTATAGTTCACTGACAAATTAAGTCTCCTAATACAGAGAAATCCCCCCCCCAAATCATGAGCTTAATAAAAAGCACAAAGTGTGCTTCTCAAACAAATTATTTAGAAATGTGGAAGGTGTTGGAGAAAAGTATACAAAAGGGGAGCCCTTGCCACATATTGAGTTTCATCTTTTATGTTTGGTCAGTTGGTAAGAAAACAAAGCTGTGAAAACTACTTTCCAATTGTCCCAGTGACTCCTGTTTATATTGGTTTAATTCTTCAGAGACAGCCACTTGCCTTACCACCACACTAAGGTCAAGCTGTTTCTGTTTCTGGGTTCCCAGTGAGCTGATGTTCCTCCTTTAATATTTCTCTATGGCAAGGAAATACCTATGCCTATGTAGATATATGATACTAGGACATATAAGTAATGTAGGAGATCTATGTATTTACACGTATATATCTCCTAGATGTGTATGTGTGTGTGTAGAGTGTGTATGGATGTATGCATACATCTCTCTCCTAGATAGATAGATAGATAGATAGATAGATAGATAGATAGATGATAGATAGATGATAGATAGATGATAGAGAGATAGATAGATGATATATATATAGAGAGAGAGAGATAGATAGATAGATAGATGATAGATGATAGATAGATAGATGATAGAGAGATAGATAGATAGATGATAGAGAGAGAGAGAGATAGATAGATAGATAGATAGATAGATAGATAGATAATAGATAGATGATAGAGAGAGAGATAGATGATATAGAGAGAGATAGATAGATAGATAGATAGATAGATAGATAGATAGATGATAGATAGATAGATGATAGAGAGATAGATAGATGATAGAGAGAGAGAGAGAGAGAGAGAGATGATAGAGAGAGAGAGAGATAGATGATAGATAAGATAGATAGATACATAGATACATGCTAGGGCTTTGATTGCATGAGGGCAAATAGAGAGTAAGCTGGAAGAAAGAAAGAAAAATCAATCTATCCTATTGCTTTTCAAGTTTAGTTAAAATCACTGGTTCCATCAATTCGATTTTTCAAATCAGAGCTATATTGAGCAGCAGAGAGTAGAGGGATGGGGGAAAATGGTTAGGAATTAAAAGTCCAGTTGTCTTCATGATAATAATATTGATTGTGATAGTGGTAGCTCTCATTTAATTAAATAAATACTACCGTGTATCAGGGAGTAAGGGAGGCACTTTGCATATATTTGTGCCATTTAACCTCACTGAAACACTATGATATTGTAATTTCCATTTCGTAGATGAGAAAACAGGTTTAGAAGGTTGTTGTTCTGCTAGTAACTGGTGGTGGAATCAGCATTCAAAACCTATCAGTCCTACTCCAGGGATCTTATGCTTAACTGCTATGCTCTCATTTGCTTACTCATTCATGTATTCAACAAACATTTACTGAATACCTGCTCTGTGCCACACATCATCTAAATATTGGGCATTAGGAAAAAAAGACACTCTCCATTCACTGAGTTTTCCATCTACTGGGGGAGACATCATAAAAAATAAGTGCAATGTGGTGAGGTATGTTCTAGAAAGTTGTTGTCAAAGGGTGCTAAAGGCCCAAAATAAAGTGATCCCTGCCGACCCTTTGGAAGGGGAGATGGGGAGAGCTCAGAGACAGAAAACTAACACCCCAAATACCTATCTTTGCCTCAAAATCAAGAGAAATGTTCTAAATAGGATTTGTCTGGGAAAAAAAACAAACAAAAACTTATTTTCATGTTTGCTCCTTCCTAAGATTCCATTTTTAAACCCCACAAAATAGCCCTATTTAAGAGGTAGGAAAATCTACCTATCTCCAAAATTTCTCTTGTCTCTGTTCCAAATCCACAACCTCTCTTTACCTTGTAGGCCCTCATTCTCTATTTTTTAATACTTTCCTAAAGGATGTTCTGTTCTTCAACTTAGTCTCTGTGCAGCCCAGCCTCCATCCTGTTACCAAGGGGAATTTGCTAATATGAAAAACTGACCATCCCATGTCCCTGCTAAATATCCTCTGTGTGACCGTTACTAGAATGTGCAGTTTGGTTCTCCAACTTCAGCTCTCTCCATGCTCCACCTTCGTGACCATAGCAGCTATTTTTTTCAGTGATGACTGGCTGCAGACTGTTGATACAGCCCATTTCTAATAACCCCCAGAAACCTTGCAGTGTAGGAGAGTGTATCCTCATTTGCAAATGGCGGAAGAGTAGATCAGAGCAACTGAGTGACTCACTCAAGCTCATGACAGTAGTGGCAGAATGACAACCAAGCGCTGTCTTCCCCACTAGACAGTGGGCATTTTAAAACAAACAAACAAACAAACCAAAAAACAAACTGCGTCTCTTTTATCTGTGTTTTACTGTTAGCATAATGCCAGATACTGAATGGATGGATGAATGAATAAATGGCCCCCTGTTTCCGGTTCTGCTGCATATAAAATTTAGTTTTCAATTCCTCCTTCCTTGCATCTTATTCTCAGGCTGACTGCATTTCACAGACTTCCTCAAACAACTTATTACAAAATGAAACGAGCTTTTGGTTCCTTCCCTCCCTGGGTTCCAAGTAGGGATTCCCAATCCACTGAGACTCCTCTTACCCACAGGTAGAAAGCCAAAGTATACGTGATCCTTCCAGACCTTTATCATTTACTGTTGGCAAAGTGCTGTCAAATCTCTGAGATGTTTATGTTGTGTGGAGCCAGACTGCCTCAATCCATATCCCTGCGCTATCATTAAGTTGCATGACTTTTGTGTATACATGGCTAAATGTATAGATTCTTGGTTGGAATATATAGGACAAATTAGAAAAGAAAGCTGTTGCAACTGTCCTGGTAAAATACATAGTAGTGCCCACCTTCAAAGGTTTTTAGAAGAAGAGATGAGTTAATGTATGTAGAATGCTCAGAGCAGTAACGCACAGAGTAAGCATTCTGTGTTTGTGATAACTAATATCATTTCATTTTATCTTTACGCCCATGCTGCAGTAGGTGGTAAATATTATTTTAATTTTACTGGCAGGGACATAAAGGAAAGATTAATCACGTTCCAAAGGTCACTGAATTCTAATAATTAGAAACCCACTTCCATGAGGCTTTTGACCACATGGTACATGGGAATAATAAGGGTACATCAAATAATGAAAGTATCTCTCTCCTGTTGGCATGGTGAAGACACCCCAAATGGGAACACCCTGATAGAGTCCACAGTTAGGTCTTTGTACCAGAGTTTTGCCTGTAGCATTTCCATTTTATTCATAGAGTCTCAGGCCCTGAGGATCAAATGAATAAGAGTTTTTGGAAAAGTAGTTTATTTTATAAATAGTTGCTGTTAATCACAAAACAAATTATGAATAGGTAGACAGAGGTCACTATATCTATATCAGTCCTCCTCCCTGACAAGTCCTATTTACTAGTGCTTTATATGCACTGGCTTATTTAATCCTATTTTGCAGATGAAAAAACTGAGAGACTATGGCTCAGTATGAGTGGAAACAGGATTCAAACTCAGAGCTATAAGACTTGCAAGTCTGGGGCGCCTGGGTGGCTCAGTTGGTTAAGCGACTGCCTTCGGCTCAGGTCATGATCCCGGGGTCCTGGGATCGAGTCCCACGTCGGGCTCCTGGCTCAGCGGGGAGCCTGCTTCTCCCTCTCCCACTCCCCCTGCTTGTGTTCCTGCTCTTGCTGTCTCTGTCTCTGTCAAATAAATAAATAAAATCTTAAAAAAAAAAAAAAAAAGACTTGCAAGTCTGTTCCCTAAACAGTTTTCTACCAAATATATAATCATACAAAAAAAAGCTCAGAGCTCATGTCTGAGTACAGAGAACTGAAAAGCATTTATACTTCTTTTAATTTAGAGATTCTATAAAGCGACAGAACTCTTTTCATGTCCTGTTTGATCAACCTGCTGATACTCATGCTGCAATAGATTTTTTTTATTATTATGTTATGTTAGTCACCATACATTACATCATTAGTTTTTGATGTAGTGTTCCATGATTCTTGTTTGTGTATAAGACCCAGTGCTCCATTCAGTACGTGCCCTCTTTAATACCCACCACCGGGCTAACCCATCCCCCCACTCCCCTCCCCTCTAGAACCCTCAGTTTGTTTCTCAGAGTCCATAGTCTCATGGTTCGTCTCCCCCTCCGATTTCCCCACCTTCATTTTTCCCTTCCTGCTATCTTCTTCTTCTTTTTTTTTTTTTTAACATATAATGTATTATTTGTTTCAGAGGTACAGCAATAGATTTTTTCACGTGCTTAATATAAGGCTACCAGCTTATGCTAACTCCCAAGTTAATAAGAATGTTCAAAGCTAATCAGAACATCATTTGAACGGAAGAATATGATCCAATGTGATTTTGCCATTACACCATAAAAGACATTCTCTCTGTTGATGAGAGAAACTGCCAACATAAACTGAATGATATACGTGGTCAAAATTATGGAACACTGAGGTGATTTTTTCACCTATTAATATATCCTGAAAATCAATTTTTTTCAGCAATAATTATGGAGATGTTGGGTGTTCCCTAATGATTGAAGGCCTTCCAGAAGCTATAGACATTCAAAGGACCATCCACCCCAGTTCCCCAGTTATCTTTCAAAAATAAATGCTCACTTCCAGAGTCATTTTGCCCTGATAGATTATCCTTAGGGGATAAGGAGGATAAAAGTTCTCCCGAAGAACACATGAAGATTCTTTTGAATGGTCGGCAAAGATGCAATGTATGTCCAGAAATATCAATGTATAGTTCTGCAAACTAACCTTCATTATCAGACTCATTGCTTCAGAGTTTGAAGGTGTCTCTGAAGACCAATTATCCAATATTTATCCCTTTCCTCCTACTCACTCTATCCACCACAAATAAACCATGAATCCATCTTCTGTACGATATTCTTTACATGAGGCTTTCCACCCTTGCAGTCCCACTGCAGTAACTACATTTGATACTTGAAGGCAATATGTGAGTAAGAACTGGTATTTCATCTTGAGACTTTTGAATAAGAAATAGGAACTCAAATGTACCCCAAGAGATTCTATTGGCAGTAAGGTGCACACATTTAATAGACAGACAAGTATTCTCTCAAACCAACACTGTGCCTTTTGTTTTCTCTGTTTCTTATCCTCCCATCCAAATCTAGCTATCAATCATGGTTCTCTCTTAACCACCAAGAAGCTTTTAATGATTATCCCAAACCTAGTATATGCCCTTTCTGAGTTTTTACATTTGAAGTCCAATATTGCACAAAAATATATAATGTTCCTTAGGCTAAAAAACTGTTTGTTTATTAAAATCTTATCTTTTTCTTTTATTCTGCCCTAGTAACCTTCAGTATGTGAGTAGCATCATACGGGGCAGAGAGAATCGTCATTAAATGCCTAAGGCTGGAAATTGTGATTTGATGGCAAAAGAGCGATTCAGTGACTTCACCTAAAAACTTTCATAGAGCTCAAAATTCTCACACATTAACCATTTCTTGGACATTTCTCATTAAGGCTATTTGAGACCAAACATTTCCATGATGAAGTAGAGAACCACATACTATGCTCACATCATTAAGTCTTCAGTAGGGGTGCATTTGTCAGGCCCACTAGTCAATGATCAACGAAGCCCTAGGTAACCGAAATCCAGAACAATTCTGGTTGTTTCACATGCATTAACTCACTTAATCTCCACCAAAATACTATGAGATGGGTTCAATAATTAAATATTTTATAGTAAACTAAGGCACAAAGATGTTAGTGACTTGAACAGATTTACACAGCTTGTAAATAAGGGCGCAGGATTTGGTTGCAGGTAGTTCGATCCTAAAACCCATGTTTTTAGCTACTACCTCTTACTGCCAAATAAGTTTGGAGGGAAAAAAAAAAAAAGAGGTATCAAAGTCCTGGCCTCTTGAGCTCTTCACCAAGAAGAAGAGACTTGAGTAATACCATGAGTGGTTGGAAGGCAGCATAAAATCCCTATGTGGATAACCAGCAAGGCCTGCTGTTCCCTTTATAACTTTATCTGGTAGTGAACAATTCTGATCAGTTTTCATTCACCCATTCATCCAACCAACAAATGCTTACTGAGCATTCACCATGTCTCAGGTGCTATGTTAGATAATAGGATATAAAAATGAATGAAATCTGGTTCTATCTCTCAAGAAGCTCATTCTTATGATGTAGCAAACATTAAAAGAAAATAAAGCTTATAATAAAATTATATGCCTTAAATCCAGATCAGTAGATTGGTTCTTTTGTCTGAAGGAATCAGAAAGACAATATGTATGAAGGTAATGTTTTACAGAACTTTGAAGGATGAATCCGAATTCCCTAAATGAAGGAGAAAATGTCAAGGCAGGAAAAATAAAAGGCAAATCTGAGGACTACAGATAAGAAATTACAAAGTATCTTCAGAAAAATACAGTGAAGTGTAAGGTCCACAGAAGGGCATGGTGGTTGATGATCACAAGGAGGCAGGCTCAGTCCCAACTCCAGAGCTTGGTGTCCAATCAGATTTGGAACTGATTCTATGTGCAATGGACAGTCATCAAGGTTGATAACCAAGGAAATACATTTTGTATTTCAGAAGGGCTATCCTAGAAGCAGTGTTGACTTAGGATGGGGTTGAATAAAGTTGAGAGAGGAAGGCTGGTGAAAAGCCCATTGGGACAAGACACTGAACTATGTCAGGGTAAGTGGGAGCAGAAGAGACCAGAAGCTGATATGAGAAATTTTGAATTAAAAAAAAAAAAGAAACAGTCAACAAAACCAAAAGAAAACCGACAGAATGGGAGAAGACATTTGCAAATGACATATCAGATAAAGGGCTAGTATCCAAAATCTGTAAAGAACTTATCAAACTTAACACCCAAAGAACAAATGATCCAATCAAGAAATGGGCAGAAGACATAAACAGACATTTTCCCAAAGAAGACATCCAAATGGCCAACAGACACATGAAAAAGTGCTTAGATCGCTTGGCATCAGGGAAATCCAAATCAAAACCTCAATAAGATACCACCTAACACTAGTCAGAATGGCTACAATTAACAAGTCAGGAAACGACAGATGATGGCGGGGATGCGGAGAAAGGGGAACCCTCCTACACTGTTGGTGGGAATGCAAGCTGGTGCAGCCACTCTGGAAAACAGTATGGAGGTTCCTCAAAAAGTTGAAAATAGAGCTACCCTACGACCCAGCAATTGCACTACTGGGTATTTACCCCAAAGATACAAATGTAGGGATCTGAAGGGGTACGTGCACCCCGATGTTTATAGCAGCAATGTCCACAATAGCCAAACTGTGGAAAGAGCCAAGATGTCCATTGACAGATGAATGGATAAAGAAGAGGTGGTATATATATACAATGGAATATTATGCAGCCATCAAAAGGAATGAGATCTTGCCATTTGCAACGATGTGGATGGAACTGGAGGGTATTATGCTGAGTGAAGTAAGTCAATCAGAGAAAGACATGTATCATATGATCTTGCTGATATGAGGAATTCTTAATCTCAGGAAACAAACTGAGGGTTGCTGGAGTGGTGGGGGGTGGGAGGGCTGGGGTGGCTGGGTGATAGACATTGGGGAGGGTATGTGCTATGGTGAGCTGTGAATTGTGTAAGACTGTTGAATCACAGACCTGTACCTCTGAAACAAACAATACATTATATGTTAAAAAAAAAGAAGAAGAAGATAGCAGGAAGGGAAAAATGAAGGTGGGGAAATCGGACTGAGAGACTCTGAGAAACAAACTGAGGGTTCTAGAGGGGAGGAGGTTGGGGGGATGGGTTAGCCTGGTGATGGGTCTTAAAGAGGGCACGTTCTGCATGGAGCACTGGGTGCTATACACAAACAAAGAATCATGGAACACTACATCAAAAACTAATGATGTAATGTATGGTGATTAACATAACATAATTAAAAAAATAAATTAGAATCAGATGGCAAACCAGGAGTAGTGGCCTGGGGGTAGGAAGTAGTCTGATATAATTCTTAGATTTCTAGAACTTATGACCAGGTGAATGATAGACACTGACACGTGAAACACAGTTTGAGCAAGCCAGGAAGGAGAACATGAGTCATAACTGTATTCAATTATTATGATAGCTTTGTCTGTTATTCCAGATATAGATGCGAACTGCAATCTCCATTGTTTTTTAAAGAAAACAAACTATTTAATTTTAGGTCTGCTAAATCTGGCAATGTCACAATAATGTATTTTCAAGTTTTAAACATGATAATGATTTATTTTTTATTTAATGTTGCATAAATTCTTTTCATTTAATTATTTATCTTTCCCAGCTTTATTGAGGTATACTTGACAAATAAAATTATATATATTTAAGATGTACAATGCGAAGTTTTGCTATATGTAAACACTGTGAAATGATTATAACAATCAGCTAATTAACATGCCTATGACTTCACTTAGTTATGAATTTCTTTTGTGTGTGGCAAGAGCACTTAGGATTAACTCTCTGAGGGGAACACTCCCAAACTCATTTTACAAGGCCAGCATTGCCCTGATACCAAAGTCAGATAAAGAAAAGAAAACTACAGGCCAGTATCCCTGATGAATAGATGTAAAAGCTCTCAACAAAATACTAGCAAATTGAATTCAATAGCACATTAAGAGATCATACACTATGTTCGAGTGAGTTTGACCTTTGGTATGTAATTCATTCACAAATCAATAAATGTGACACATCACATTATTGGAATGAAAGATAAAAATCATCTGATCATCTCAATAGATGCAAAAAAAGCATGTGACAAAATAACAGCATCCTTTCATGATAAAAACTCAACAGAGTATGGAGGGAACATACCTTAACATAGGGGAAAAGCACCTTGACATTGGTCTTGGCAATAATTTTTTTGGATAAACACCAAATGCACAAAAGACAACAAAAGCAAAAATAAACAAGTAGGACTACATTGAACTAAAAAGATTCTGCATGGCAAAAAACAAACAAAATGAAAAGGCAACCTATAGCAATCCTAAGGAATGGGAAAAAATATTTGCAAATCATATATCTGATAAGTGGTTAATATACAAAATATATAAGGAATTCATACAATTCAATATCTAACTTCTTAAAACTGAAATTCAGATCATTGACCGTAAGAAGTATGTTGACTTATTTAATAACAAAGTCACATGTGACTACAACTATGTAGCCTTCTAGAAACACCAAGTTGTTCAGAATAGGGTCCAACTATAGCATAAATGAACCACATCTAAGAGACTGGATCAATTCTATCTTCCCAAGTATGTATGTATACTTGCATAAATTATACATACTAGGACAACTATTGAAATCTTACCCAACTCTCTTCAAGCAAACCTGTTATACAACATTTCAGCTATCTACATATAAAAATTGTTTTGACAACTTTAATAATATATTTTATATTAATATGTATTAATATATATTAACATTTAAAACAACTCATTGAAGGAAAAGTCTTTTTTTTAAGTTTTAAAATTTTAAATTATTTATTTTAATGGTTATGTTAATATTCTATCCCCATTATTCCTGGTGTTTATTTAATATTAAGATGCCAAATCTTTGCCATCAGTGGTAAAGACAAACTGAATATCATAATCATGTCAATAGAGAAAGCAACCTCTTTTTTGAGAAAAAAAAAAAAAGTCTACACTTCCAACCTAAGATCTCTAACATTTGTGAGAAATTATTCCTTTAACCAATCATGCTCAACAGAGTTGGCTCAGGGATCCATGAAATCATCGACCATCATACCATTCTCTATAAAGCTTAAAAATACATTGTCTCAAAAATGAAACCTTGGAACTTCACTTCCAAGAATTTGGAAACATGGCTTTTACTATCAGACAACTATGAGGGAATAAGTAAATGACTGAAGAACATCAAAAGGAGGAATGAGGGGCACCTGGGTGGCTCAGTTGGTTAAGCGACTGCCTTCGGCACTGCCTTCGGCTCAGGTCATGATCCTGGAGTCCCGGGATGGAGTCCCGCATCGGGCTCCCTGCTCGGCAGGGAGTCTGCTTCTCCCTCTGACCCTCCTCCCTCTCATGCTCTCTGTCTCTCATTCTCTCTGTCTCAAATAAATAAATAAAATCTTTAAAAAAAAAAAAGGAGGAATGAAAAACAGTAAAAATTTTACCAACAGTAAAAATAATTCTAAAAAACAAGCTTAAGCAAATGCTTATGGTTCTTTTTGTCTTGCTTCTAAAGATGTAACACTTTTGGAATCTTCTTGGGATTTGCACTCTTCTTTTCTCTCACAAAACAAAAACAAACACAAATAAGCCACCTATAATCTATGCTTTAATTTGGAGGGAGATCAAGACTATAGAATGAATAATTATTTTACATAGATATTTCCCTGTGAAAGGAAACATTCTGATGTATTTATTCAAATTGAAGTGTTTTCTGAAAACAGCATTATTATCTCCTGGTGTAAATATCTTATGATGCATTTAATTGCATGTAACTCAGTCACATTCATGATCATTTGACAGGGGGCCAACACCGGCATTTGGTTTTTCAAAGAACAATGTGTGCTCTGATAATCTTTATACTGAATTGTTCATCTGATAGAAAATGAAAATATATACCTGTATCTTTTTGTGAGTTTCCTGTTGCTTTTTCTGATCTGGAGAAATCATCCTGAGTTAACCAATAAATTGGCAATTTTCTAGCTCAGAAATACTCCCCTGGGGTGATTTGCGTTAAATTAGCATTGCTGGTAAATGCTTTCAAGAAGACTATACAATTATGGCCAAATGAACACATTCCTCATACAATTTCAGGATTAATATTAGTCTCCTAACAACCTAGAAACCAAGATCATAATGACTGACTGCCAGTTCCTTCCATTGTCCAGGTAACTGGCCCTCAGTATATGACCAATTTGAAACCTGGGAATCTTGGGAGCAAGCATCAGGTCTGCTGTTGGGAAATTGAATTCAAGTGCAGCCCTGCTCCCTGAACACTCATATTCTTCTTTCCTCTTTGTGCTATTTGTTCGTCTCTATTGTCCAGAGCTATCGTTTGTGCACACATTCTGTGTTAGATTTTCTACCCGATTGAGCTTGAAAAACCAAAGCTTAAGTACTAAATGTTTCCCTAAGGCCTGAATGGACTTAAAAGGACATAGGTGCAAAAAGAAAAGAAAGGAAAATAGGGGGAGAAAACACGGCTTGTTAAGTTGTTGCAATAATCTCATGCTGAGAATAAAGACCTTCAGAGTTAAGAGAATGAAAAACACTCTTCTAAATAGATTGCTTGCTTTTGTTGCACAGGTGGTAAGGCCTGGAAATATAAGATTCGGGGAACAGCAGGGCAGCCTGCTAGCATTTCATTAAGCTTAGAGAATAGAATTGTGGCGTGGTTTCTTCCCACTTTACAAGGGACACAGGCTTCCTGACAACTTGGACTTCAGAGTGTTAGTTTGCTGGTATGTCTTCTACCAGGAAGTACTCTGGGGAAAGAGTACCTCTCCCCACATTTTGCAGAGATTTACACCCTCTTCCTTTATTAAAATAAAGCCTTTCCCATGAGGCATGGATTTGTGGTTATCATTGTTTTCGATTTTCCATCATTTCATTACTCTCATGCCTTTAATATAAAGTCAGTACCATCTGCTAGATAACACAACTTTAGAGAACATGCTACCTCTGAACACTGCCACTTAAAGTTACACAAGGGTAATTGCCATGATGTTGGGCAATCCCCTTGACTTAGAAACTAAATCACCCCTCTCAATAAGTGAATAGTAACCGACAAGCTTCTTCACAGCAAAGAAAACAATCGAGAGAACGAAAATGCATCCCATGGAATGGGAGAAAATATTTGCAAACCATATATCTGACAAGGAGTTAATTTCTAAAATATTTAAGGAACGTCCACAACTCTATAGCAAAAAACCTCCAAAACCAAACAACAACAACGACAACAAAACGTGTAAAAAATGGACAAAGGATTTGAATAGACATTTCTCTGTAGAAGACTTATAAATATATAAAATATATATAAAAATATATATAAAAAGATGCTCAACACCATTAATTATCAGGGAAGTACAAATCAAAGCTACAATGAGATATTTGCTGTATATAGTTGTTGTTGCTACATAGCTTTCTTTTTTTTTTTTTTAAGATTTTACTTATTTTATTTATCCGAGAGAGAGAGCACAAGCAGGGAGAGTTGCAGGCAGAGGGAGAAGCAGGCTCCCCGCTGAGCAAGGAGCCCAAGGCGGGACTCGATCCCAGGACACTGGGATCATGACCTGAGCTGAAGGCAGACACTTAACCGACTGAGCCACCCAGGCATCCCAGCTACATAGCTTTCTAAGGTTGGGTCAGGGAAATGAGTCTATGTAACACCATCTTTTGAGAACTATGCCAAGTCTCTTCCAGGCCTTCCCCTTAGGCGGGCAAAGATCCACTACCTCTGGCTTCCATTGGCTCTATACATAGCAAAGCTAGCTCTCAGTGGTTGCAGTATAGGACCTAGAGGTACAGACAAAAGTTGTTCACATCTTTCTGGGGAGCTTATCGGTAGACTTTCCTATGGATCACAGGGGATCAAGTGTAAATTTTGTCTTCCCAATGGCCCCACAAGAGATATGCAAGTAAAAACTAAAAGAGATCTTGAGTTGCCTTCATTATTAATATTCAAAGTAAACATTCAAATTTCTAATAGTTTATGACCCAAGAATTACGGTAGTTTAGAGAAAGCCCTTAACCAACTTAAGTGATGACATTCTTTCCCAAATTTACAGCTAGGTACATTTTACTTACCCTGCTGTGCTAGGATAGTAGGTATTAGATGAATTAGTGACTTCATAGCCAAGTAAATGACACTGATAACTAGAGATGAAAGGAACTATTTAAGAAAGATGGCTCTTCTAGAAGGGCTAGACCACACATATTCTATATGGAGAAACAGAATCTATTTTCTAATCTTTTTGAATGCTTTTATAGTTTTATAATTAAAAAATAGAAAGCTTCTGGGGCTCCTGGGTGGCTCAGTTGGTTAAGCGTCCAAATCTTGGTTTCGACTCAAGTCATGATCTCAGGGTTGTCAGATCAAGCCCCGCGTGTGTTGGGCTTGGAGCCTGCTTAAGATGATCTCTTTCTCTCTCCCTCTGCCCCTCCACACCCCCGCTTGCACACTCAGTTGCTCTCTTAAAAAAAAAAAAGGAGAGACAAAGAGAAAGAAAAAGAGAAGGCTTCTGTATTTGTAACCAGTGAGCCCCACCTTCTGTAAAACTGCTACAAATCTATGTTGTTGGTAAATAAAAGACAAATCATACACCTACCTTCTCATTTGTGTATCCTTGAACAAAACATATGGATCATAAAAATCAGTTTGGGAAATAATGTTTCCCAACTTGCTTTGTGATGCAGATCTGAGAATATTTGCTCATTCTGATTTGTAAGATCAAGAAGGCATTTACTCTACCTCTATTGCCTTTCCATTTCTTTTGGTCTTGTTATCCTTTCGCTTGGTTCTGTCCTCCAGAGTCTGCCTTCAGTTTTCTTCTTGGCTCAAAAAATAGTGGGTTTTTTTTTATCTCTTGTGTTCCTCTAGTTTCAACTAGTGCTTCAAGCTTTATAACTACAAATTTAGATGTTTCACACCTAACCTTCCTTTTAAGTTCTTTATTCATATAACCACTTGCTGATCAAACTTTTTAGCCTAATAATGCCAGCTGTATCTCAAATCAAGCATGTCCTAAAAAATTAAACCCACCATCTTCTCTCTCTTTCCCCAAATGTGATTCTCTTTTTGTGTTCTATAGTCTCTCCCACTCTTCAAGCTAGAAACTTGAAGGCCACCCTGATTCATTATCTCTTAATTATACATCCATTTAGGAACCAGTTTCTTCTAAATCTGTAACTGAAAATTCACTGAAATGCAGCTCTTTTTCTAGTACTCTACTCCCACTTATGTCTGAGTTCATCAACTTTCTCGTAAACTATCACAAGAGTTTCTGCCCAGTTATGCTGTTTGCAATGCCATTTGCTTCTAGTCAGGCTTTCACAGAGCTACCCAACTGATCTTCCTAAACACAGAAATGATCAGGCCAGTTCCGGGGGCAGAAGATTGTAAAACCCAAAAGCACAGTATAAAAGGCTCTCTGCTATCTGCTTCAATGCCCCTCTTCTACCATCATCCCCCCATTCCCCTGATTGTCACCTTATATTCCTTTGTCGCAACTGGTTTATCTACGTTACCAAATCGTGCATTTAGTATGCCATTGCTGGTGGTAGGTTATCTGTAGATGTGGTGGATTAAGAAGGGATACAAAATTTCTGGGAGTCTACTTTCCCTCTCCTTGAACTTTGGCAGGCAGCAAAAGTGATGCTGTGCCAATCTCTAGGCTCAGGACTTAAGAGACTTCCGTTTCCTGTCTCTTGGAACACAGGCTTTTGAAACGCAGCAGCCATGCTGTGAGAAAGCCCAAGCAGTTGTGTTGAAAGGACTTCAGCTGGCAGCCCTGACTGGTCTACCAACCAACAAATGGCCAACAAATGGTCAAGCCACCCAGCTGAAGACACACTCAATAGAAATAAGCTGTCCCTGTCAAGCCCTGCTCAAATTTCAGAGTCATGAGCAAAATCAACCATTATTGTTGTTCCAAGCTGAGTTTGGGGGTGTTTTGTTATGTGGCAATACCCAAAACAGTATGAAATACCTTTCCATCTTTTTCTGCCTGATTAATTTCTTCTCATTCCTAAAGATACACCTCAAAGGTTATCTCATTTAAGAGTATAAAGACTTCCCCAATCTGCTGAGGCAAAATCAATTACTTTCTTCTGTTCTTCTCCAGCATCTGGTAGTGATTAACGTTCGCCTCCCAAAAAGTATCGTAAATTCCTTGTGAGTAGGATCTGTGGGTATTGATCTTTGTAACCTAGTGACTACAACAATTGAGTTACTTGAACATTCAATGTGGTAATTCCCATACTGTACTAATGTCTACTTTTGGTTTTATTTTAGTTCAACAACCACTTGTTGAGCACTGCATGCCTGGCAATATGTTATTTGATAATAATATGTAATTTACATTGTGAATAGGCTGTAGATTCCTGCCCTCAAGAAGCAGGTCTATCACAAGTTATCCCAAATCACCTTCATTGTGCTAGATGGCACAGATTTCTGGGATTCAGTCAAGTGCCTGCCTAAGGGCCCAAATAGTTTCAGAGATCTTCTTGGAGGAAAATATTGGTCCTTTCTGCTGGCCTCCATGATTTCCAGGAAGAACAGACGGTGACTGGCCAAATATCTGCCAAAAAAATAACAACAACAAAACTCTAATTGGATGCTTAAAAGTTTCACAAGAAAATTAAAAGTCTGTGTCCTAAATGTCTAACCTCTAAATTCTTCAGTCAACAACACAGAGTATTTAAGACCCAAGACTCTTATCTCAGAAATGAGCCACGAAGAGCCTATGACCCAAGATATGCCAAAGGCTCATTTCATACATGTGAGATTTGAGAAAGACAGTGCAATGGACATGTTCTCAAATTCTCTCTGGTCTGGGTTAAGTGAGTGGTCCTGAAAGCACTGTCCAAGGGATAGCATGCATCAATTAAGATTTAATATTATGCCCCCCTGTTTATGAAAGAAAAAGAAAAATACAATGATTTGAATAAAGTTACACCTTTATAAAATCATTATGCATCATTTTATTTATATAGACTGTTAGCCCTTTCGGGTACAGGGACTTTGTCTTATTGGTCTATAAACTTCAATACCTAGCAGTGTCTGATCATATAGTAGGTGCTCAACAAAAGAAGAAAATCTGTTAACTACTTTGGACTAGTAACTACATAAGGAGCAATAATTTTACCTTCAGTTCAATGTCAGTAAAAATGTTATCCCTGTTCAGAAAATTGTGTGTTTCCTCTTATCTGACAAATATCACCACAAATGCCAACAGTTTTCACTTGTCTTAGCTGTCAGGAAACTCTAGGCTAAATTTTGTGTGCTGCCGTAACTTTTGCCAGGGTAGCAAAAGCACAGAATTATGAGGAAATAGCAGTGTATTCTTAATCATTTATCAAAGCATGCACAGGCAAACGCTGTTAGCCGGACTCTAGTCGTCAAATGTACTTTCACCATTATTTTCACCTAAAATAATCTATACTTCCCAGTGACATTCTTGCCCCTCCCTTTTCCATAAACTCAGACCAATGAGATTTTATCATATGTCTATTCCAACTTAATCTGGCCTTAGGAATAGAATCCAGAATAGAGCGAAGAGCTCTAAAAGCCAATGTGTTAAATATTTCTAGGAAGAAAGTGTTAATTGCAAATGTCCAAATCTTTTTTGAGGACCAGATGGACTATATGAACAAGTTGTATAGCTTACCTATGTCCCACACGACAGGGACATGGGATGGGTTGTAACAGAGTGGCTTCCTCAAAACAATTTAAAAACTTGACACCAGGAGTTTCTTGTGTGGTACTCGCATGCTGTTTTTCCTAGGAGAAAGAACAGTTCCAACAGAAGCAAGTAAGATCCTGGTCTCCAAGAGGCAGACAGATGGTGGTGCTGGTCTTCACAACATTAATCTCACAAAAGCATAAGGCTCAAAATAATTCTGATGTTAGCAGCTGTATATAATTCAGGACTTGTGGCGGCTCGCCAATAAGGAATGATAATCTCTTCTCCCTTATAAAAGGGATAAATCTGAGTTTGTTTGCGCAGACTAAGGTTACAGAGAAGGCCTGAAGTATAGAGGGCTCATAAGCTTATTTGGTTACAGATATGATCTTTAACTTTCCCTAGCCCGAGAAGCCAAAAATAAACATTTCATAACTTTTAATGTGTGGTTAGCAAATATAGCTGGCCCATGGTTGTGTCCCCACAGCCCGGAGGCCTGGACAGAGCCAGCTGAGCTAGATGCCTGGGGCCGCCTGCTTAGAGCCTTCCCCTGTAGTTTCAAAAGAACAGGGTCTTTTTATCCGCTTAGCTCAGTTGCTATAAACACTTGCTGATGTTAAATGACTTCTCAGGTCCATCCAATCCGATTTGCACATCATTAGTCTGTGTAGGATGAAATGGATGCCTTTGGATATTTAGTTTTGTTAAATACTGAGCCCTTTGTGAGTGAAAAGCCCTTCATATAAAATATTACATCAGGCTTGGCTAACATTCCTGCTTCATGAATCACTGGTACCTCCAAGTTGTCCTTGAAATTTCAAATTCACTGTAGATGCTTCTAGACACGGACAGTACTTCTTTCTTTGTTTATTTATTTATGTTTTGATTTGGATGCCAACGCTGCTGTGAAAGAGCAAAATTTAGCATCAGAGCAAATGCCCTTCGTGTACATCAAAAGGGAAAAGAAAAGCAGCATTACAGACCCAAGAGGAAAACACTAGTCTAAATGCCAGAAAATCCATCATAGATCCGTGCTTTACCCTGACTTACCGCATATTATTCAGAGACCATCACTCACCTTTTCTATTTCTCATCGGTGATGGCCCTATTAATACCTGCTACCAGCCTCTACTTTTTTACAGGCATTCAAGTACGAGCTAAAAACAAAAAAACGAACAAATAAGCAAAAAGCTTAGTATTTCACAGGTCCTTGTAAATTTTTCACCTTGATTTTGACAGAGCGCACGCAATAATTGCTTATAATTACAAACAGGACAGCCGATCGCTTTTTAAAACTACATTCTAATTAGCGCAACCAGCGGTCAGCGCTTGGAAAGCTGCTACGAGGCTATCAGCACAATGAGGCCACCTTGTCTGTGATGTGGCTGCTCTGCGATCTACCTTCGCTGAGATGTCGCGGAGGAAATGAATTGCCACCGCAGCAGCTACACAACAGCTAAGAAGCTCGACAGGGCAGACGGCGTCACTGTCATTTCTTGGGAATACCCCGATATCATTTTTCTCACCGAGTGTTCCGGCTGCTATTACATTCCGGTCATCAGGCCAGACACATCGAGAATGCTCCCCACATTCCAGTTCCTATCGTTCTGCCCGCGGCGTTGCTGGAGGCAACGTGTACCTGAGAAATTTCAGATGCTGTAGATGCTAGCGCAGGATGGTTCTGTTTTGCATCGGTAACATTTCCACAACCCTTAGGTCAGAATTTTTTTTTTTTAATGAGGTGAGTTTTTGTTAACATGAAAGAAAAGGGAGGTTCTTTGATATTTATTGAATGTATCTTATGGTAGGAGATTAAGATTCGTGTGTGTCTCATTTAAAACTCCCAAACAGCCCTGTAAAAGAGGGTTTCATCACCTTGGTCTTACGAATACAGAAACAGAATCTCACGGGGGCCTTGTTAATTTCTTTCTCCCAGAAAATATTTTCAAGAACTTGCTGAAAATGTGACAAGAGTGGGTAAATCACCTTTCGATTGAAAATTACCAAAACTGGTGGTGGACTATGGACTATGTTTTAATCCAAAGTGTTGTTGAGAAACAAGAAATGGGAGACATTCCTACATGATAGAAAGTCAATGGGATTGTGTCTCAGAAAATCAAAACCAGAGGGAAGCATGGTTTTTTTCAAAACACATAGAGGTGAGAACTGCTGCAGAGCTAGGCGTGGTTGGAAGATCTTCAGAGCCAGAATCAATAGATGTAGGACGTCACATTTGGCCCTGAATAAAGCAGCAGGTGAGTGCCCAGAAGGGAGCTAGGGGTAAACCCCACAGCATGTTCCACAGCTTGCCCACAATCTGGAAGCAACCTAAATAGAAATATCATCCATAGACAAGGAAAGGGGAAATTCCAAATATCACGATGACTGCATAACTAAGAATCCCTACACTCAACACTGAAGAGACCATAATTCTCCATCAAATAATTATAAATTCAATATGATCTCAGTCAAATTCATAATAGGACTTCTATGGAACTAGACAAGGCTATCTGGGAGGGACAACTGGGATGACTTGCCATAACAAACATCAAAACCTACTGTGAAGCTATGAGGATGCAAGCAGTTTATTGGCACAGGAATAGAATAGACAAGTAGGTGAAGGGAACAAATCGGAGAGTCCAGAAGAGGCAAATGTGCGTGTGCGCACATGTGCACTTGTGTGTGTATTAATATGCGAGAGAAAATGGAAATTTAAATTAGCAGGAAAAAGTTGGATTATTTAAAAGGTGCAACTAGCCCTTTAAGATTATATTAGATCCCTACTGAACACCAAACATAAAATAAATTACCAAACGATTAAAGTGCAAATGTAAGTAACATTTAAAAAAATTTTTAAATAGAATAATGGTTTTTTAATCTTGAGTAATGAGAAAGGGCCTCCCACAAACTAAAGAAAATAATTAACAGATAAATTATATAAAAATCTTCACATTTCTTTTTGGCAAAGATCATAATAACAATAGCAATAATAAAAGACAATACTGAAAGAAAATATTTGCAAAAAAGTTTAAGAAACAAGTAGTAATGACCATTGTACAGAGAGATCTCCCACATAACTAGGAAAAGGGGCAACAATCTTATAAGAAATTAGATAAAAGGGGTGCCCAGGTGGCTCAGTCAGTTGAGCAACCGACTCTTGATTTCAGCTCTGGTCATGATCTCCTGGGTTGTGGGGCTGAAGCCCCACGTTGGGCTCCATGCTCAGTGGGGAGTCTGCTTGAAGATACTCCCTCACCCTCTCCCTTGGCCCCTCCCCTCTCTCAAATAAATAAGCAAATCTTAAAAAAATTAGACAAAAGATACAAGGAAAGAATTCACAGAAAGAAAAACTGCCTACTACATATATATGAAATTATGCTAAACCTTAGTAGCAATCAGCGGAATTGAAACTGAAACAATATGACTATAGTTTTTACTCCTCAGGTTATACAAACTTTTGAAGCTTGATAGTATTTATTTTGGGGAGGATATTAAAGAACAGGTACTTTCATAACCCACTGGTGAGAATTTGAAGTCACTAACCATTTTCAGAGGGTATTTTTGTCAATATCTATCAAAACTTAACATTTCTGTAAGCCACATGCACGAATTTTACTTCTATATATTTAGCCTATAGCATTCATATTTGTTCAATGATTCATGTGTAAGAAAGTTCATTGTTGTATTCTTCTAAAGCAAATAAACCAAATCAATCAAATTACTGTCAGGATAATTAAATAAGTCATGGCATGTCAGTTTTAGGGAATACATTGCACTTATGAATAATGTTGTATATCTATATAGAATGACACTAAAGAGTCACAAAGACAAACTCTTAAAACGATAATCCATCTCATAATGTGTAAATGTTTGTGGTAAGATCTCATTAAATTTTTAAAAAATGTATGTACATGAGGGGTTCCTGGGTGGCTCAGTCAGTTAAGCATCCAACTCTTGATTTCGGCTCGGGTCCTGAGATCTAGCCCCACGGGGTGCTTCACACTGAGTGTGGAGCCTGCTTAAGATTCTCTCTCTCCCTCTCTCCATCGGTGCACTCTCTCTCTCTAAAAACAACAAACAAACAAACAAAACATGTACATGTGTATATAATGTATAAAAAGGAGTGTGTGTATAAATGCCAGAGAGTGGACTATTTTGAATTAAGTTTTCGGTGGTAGTAAATAGCTGGATTTGAGAAGGGAAATATCTCTTATAAGGCATGCAGCAAAATTTTAAGTATCATCTCTGTGTATGATTATAAATTAAGGTACACAAACTTTGCCCTACAGGCCTAAATTTGCCTTGGAATATCAGCTAATAAAAATTCTCAAATTTGGGCGCCTGGGTGGCTCAGTCGTTAAGCGTCTGCCTTCCGCTCAGGTCATGATCCCAGGGTCCTGGGATCGAGTCCCACGTCGGGCTCCCTGCTCAGCAGGAAGCCTGCTTCGCCCTCTCCCACTCCCCCTGCTTGTGTTCCTGCTCTCGCTATGTCTCTGTCAAATAAATAAATAAAAAATCTTTAAAAAAAAAAAAAAAAAAAAATTCTCAAATTTTATAGGTTTAACCTAGCAAAAAATTTTTCTCCCTATTCCTCATGGAAATTTCATAAAAAGAAATTGCAACATTTTTTTCAAGATTTTATTTATTTTTGAGAGACAGAAAGAGAGAGCTGGGGAAGAGCAGAGGGAAAGGGACAAGCAGACTCCACACTGAGCATGGAGCCCAATGAGGGGCTTGATCTCAGGACCCTGAGATCATGACCTGAGCCAAAATCAAGAGTCAGACACTTAACCAACTGAGCCACCCAGGCGCCCCAGAAATTACAACATTTTTACACCTAGGTGATCAATAATTTTGTTTAAAACCTAACATCTGTAGTTTGACTAGTAATTCAGTTACGTGGAATCACTTTTTTATTGTCTACTTTCAAACCAAGAGAGCAAAATATTTAAATTAAAAAGAAAACATTGGTGTAGAAGGAAAAAAAGACTCTAAAAACAACGAAATGTCTCTTTTTCAGTTTAACCACAGCTTTTTACTAGACCTTAAATCATTTTAGCACTCACTCCACGGGTAAAATTTCTAATTTTGCTTCAATTACTTGGATATTTGAGACCAAGTGAATTTGAAGTATGAATAACAAAAATAATTACTGCAGACTTTCTATCTTGGCTGAGAAAGCCATCATGTTCATATTTGGCAAGATTTCCTAACATAATCTCATATATAGCTAGCTGATGCATTTGACACTTTTCTGTAGAGATAATCTATTCACCAGTGTTATAAAATAGTATTAAAGATGGGGGAGTCTTACAGTTTTCTTTAAAAAATTAGAGCTGGAGGGGTGCTTGGGTGGCTCAGTCGGTTAAGCATCTGCCTTCAGCTCAGGTCATGATCCCAGGGTCCTGGGATCAAGTCCCTCATGGGGCTTCCTGCTCAGCAGGGAGTCTGCTTCTCCCTCTCCCCCCCTGACACTCCTCCTGCCTATACTCTCTCACTCTTTCTCTCTGTCAAATATATAAATAATCTTAAAAAAAAATTTAAAGACGGAGTAATCTCTTTATTTTGTTGTAAGTCTTCAGAACTAAAAATAGTTTAAAATAAGCTCTTCTATGGTTTCCGTATCAGCACTCAGTTGCTAAATAATAACTGGGAGCAAAACAGCAGAGAATGTTCTTCTCCTCCATGATAAAATCTCTTCAAGAGAAAGATTGTTTTTCATTAATTCTAACCAGAAGCCATAAAGTCCTCTTTTTGTTTGTGTGTATTAGCTTTAAGGATCTCCACAATGCTCATATAATGTCTGGAATTAGGAGACATATGGGAGCTTAAATAGAATTTGTCAAATTATTTCTCTTCTTACATTTAGATTTTTGAGCTCCTTGTGAAGGATAAAATTCATTTCAACATTACTCACTGAATATTGGCCTTCGGAAGCTGCAATGAATGGGCCAGAGGCAAGAACAGGTTTGTGTGTGAAAGGTAGAAGTGGGAAGATTGTTTTGGTTAAATTAAGCTACACTTTGGAGTTTGGAATGAGGCTAACTGATCTTTGCAAGGATATGGACAGAGTTCACTGCGTTCAGACTACATAGTTCAGACTTATCAGTCTGAAATTTTCATGGTTATTTTGCAAGAATATATTTTTTACGGGTGATTTTTTTTTAATGGTCCGGTAATGGTATTCAATGATAATGCAGACTGAAAGGCACAAATTATTTTCCTTTATAGGTCTCTCACTCCTACTAGACTGAATTCCAAGAGAATAGGGATAAGGTTTTGGAATTTTCTGAATCCTCAGGTCCTAGTACACTGACTGCTAAATAAAGGGCTGGGAAAATTAATACATTATTGCATCAATCAATCAATCAATTAGAAAGTGATTCAATATACCCCTTCAAAATTCTGAGCAATTAGCCTGGCTTTATACAAATTGGTAGATAAGCCAACACTTATTAAGATTCTACCATTTATGTAGTCATGCCCTTATGTGCTCCTACAGCATCTCCTATATTTTGGAGAATATTCCTAAAGTATGAAAAATAGTGCATATTCTCAAGAAGCTACAATCTAGTCAAGTGAAACGGGAGGATCACACTATGAAACAACAATAAAGAGCCAGCACACGAAAGTGTGCATGGGACCAGGATCGAGAAGTCACAGGGCGCAGCTGCCTAAAGGCCCAGCATAGATAACCCACCCATAGTGTATGAGCTAAGCAAATGCTATTGTTGTATGTCATTGAGATTTGGGGATACTTCTCATACATTAATGGCTAATCTAAGTACTTTCAATAGCCAATCCCCCGTAACATTCTGAAGTTTACTTTCAAAATTCCCTTACAGTCCCAATCTAACCCACTTTCATCTCGCACCTGACCCATAGCCACCACCGTGTTGGCCTCCCTGCCTCCATTTTCCGCTCCCTTATTTTTTGCCATACTACCTCCAGAATGATCTTTTAAAATACAAATTTGAATATAATTCTGTTTAAAAGTCTTTGGATATCTTCTCATTGAACGTAGGATAAAGCCCCCAATTTTTAAAAAGCCTACAGGGCCCTATGTAGTATATTCCCTGCCTTGTGTCCAGCCTCCTCACAGGCCTCTCTTGCTCACTCCCAAGTCACACTGGCTTTTTTTTTTTTTTTAAGAATATACCACATGTGTTCCTTTTTTGAATCGTTGCCCAGATTACTCCTCAGAATGCAATGCTTTTCTCTAAACCTTACTTCTTTTATCCTGATTCATTTCTACTTATCTTTCACATTTGGCTGAAATGCCACATAACAAGCCTACAGTCTATGATAAAAACTCCTTATTATGTGCTCCCACAGCATCTTGTGTTTTTCCTTCACGTTACTTGTCATAATTAGTCATTATGTAGCTACCAGTGCGACGTGGACTAATAGTATCAGTCTTCTCCACCAGACCAGGGCGGCAGGGATCATGTGTCTCTTGCTTACTACTGTATATTCAGTACCTCCAGTACATTCTGGCCCACAGTAGGTGATCAGTAAATATTGGCTTAATTAGTTCTGAGATCTAATGGGCTTTTCCAGATTCTTTTCCATACCATGAAGCACATCAAAACTATCTGAAACATTAAAAAAAATTCTTGCCTCTAGTCCTTGTTACTTTGAAATTAGAACAAATATCTTGATAGAGGATGATGCATACTAATGTCATATTGCAGCACTTTTCTGCCCTCTTTCTACCCATAGTCCACAAGAGAGTGTTGGACAAATAATATCTCACTTCCCTGAAACAAGAAATCTAAAATTCATAAATATTTCAAACTTTAATCTAGATCCATAAATATTTCACACTTTAATCCACAACAGAGTATGGCATTAGATAGATAGATGATAGATAGATGGATAGATAGATAGATAGATAGATAGATAGATGATAGATAGATAGATAGATAGATAGATAGATAGATAGATAGATAGATAGGATAAACTGATACATCAAAAGATTGACAGATCAATAGAGAGAGAAATAGAGTCAGACAGAAAAAGCTAGGTAACCACTGTAAGGTAACCAGTATATCTAAGCTTGGTTCACTCATACATCTGTGGGTCCACTGGAAGTCAGCTGATCTGGGCTGGGTGTGGTTGAGACATCATGCCAGTTCACTTAAAGCCCAGCCTAGAGCTGGCATATCGTTACTCCTTCCTTATTCTATTAACCAAAGCATGTCACATGGATGAACCTAAGTCAAGGGCCAGAGAAATATGTTCTCTAACAGGAAGAACCATAGTCATGTACAAAGTGCTTATATACAGGGAAGAGTAAAGGTCAAGGTTTGGGACAAATATGCAATGTACTACAAGAAATAGGAAATGTAAATATTAAAGCAGGGTATATGTATACTACCAATTAGATAGGGTTTTTATGGCATTTGTAAAGAATTTATTCTCTACGTCATCCTGTTTTCTGTTGTTTTTCAAATACCATGTATGACAGCTTATATCGTCTTTTCGTTTTATACTTACGTATGAAGAAATTTATATTGTGCTGTCTTATTCTAGTCTTCAACTACAAATGGGATAGCCATTTTTGTCAATTTGTGTTTTTTTAAAGATTTATTTATTTATTTATTTTGAGAGAAAGAGAGAGAGCATGCGCATGAGTGGGGGGAGGGGCAGAGGTAGAAGGACAGAGAAAATCCACAAGCAGACTCCCCACTGAGGGCAGAGCCTGTTGCAGAGCTTGATCCCAGGACCCTGAGATCATCACCTGAGCTGAAAGCAAGAGTTGGCTGCTTAACGGACTGAGCCACCCAGGTGCCCCTCAATTTGTGTTTTAAATCATAGAAATAAAACTGATCCCAATATTACTCCCCTTCAACTTCATGTCATTATAATTTACTACATATTTTAAATATATATATAATTATATATAATTTACTATATGTATTTAAAGATTAGCTGTAAATATCAATCGTCTTCTTAAGGAGAAAAGAGTTTTTGTTCTCATGATGATGAGACTCAATTTCTTTGACAGTATGATTGGGTCTGTAAGATGAGGAAGGCTCAGAGCCACTGAACTCAATGCCCTCACAAAACTCTGCAAAGCTCTTTGGTGTTCAATTTCTAATAGGATCCCAAATCACAATGATCCACATGTTTTATGATTTCCAAATCAACGTAATATTAGCCAACCAAACTATATCTGCATGACTGGACTGGGTAAAAATAGTCTTTCTTAACTGTTTTCAGTTTCAATAACCAGCTTTGGAATTTATTTATTCTGTTTCCAGCACAGATTACTATATGCTCAATAAAAAAAAACAAGGAAATCTTAGCAACCTGCTTTAATCATTTGCAGTAGGAGACACCCTAGATTGAGCCACAAAATTTTATAAATTGGACAATACATGATATGTTTAAAAGACAAATGAATAGAGGAGAGACCACAGGAAGCAAATGTATAGAATACTTAAGGATTTTAACCTGAGAGAATGTCAATTAAAGTTCAGGGGAAAGTAAATGGCTATAATTAATACCTGTTAACTGCTTTTGGCCTTCAGGCTCACCCTGTCCAATGATGCATAATAATTAGAAAGCATTTCATTATCAGCTGGTGACAAAGGATTAAATGTGTGTGAAAGTTTGTAAACTGTAAAGTTATGAAACAAGGTAGCTTTTTATTTCCATTATTAGTATCAAAAGATGTGCCAAGTGGACAGGCCATTGAAACCTCACCAATAAATATTTAGTGACTAATAAACTTTGAATACTATGTATATACATCGTAGGTAGAATACGTGTTGATTGCTCTTCCCACTAGCCATAAAAGCCTAAGTCAAATTTAAGATTTGACTGAGTTATCTCTCTAATTTTGTCATATTAAATTTATGTATTTTCAAGTATAAATTCCTAACAAAATTAATATGAAGAGAGGCTATACTTTTCCTACATATTTACATAGGTTTAAGGGGAAGGAAAACTTCAAAGTCATCCCATGTATTGATCATGATTCTTCTCATTTACAAATTTAAAAACTAAATGAAACAATTCATGGTCAGAGAGTTTCAAGCATTACCTACTGCCATGCAACCAGTAAATATTGAATGTGGGATTTGAATGAAAGGTCAATCAGATTCCTTAGTCCAATATGCCACTCCAATGTAAAGCATTGTATTAGAGATTTGACTTCATTACATATAGATAGATATATGTGTATGTATATTCAAAATTACTACTCACTAAAATTAAAATTCCTGGGCTCCTGGGTGGCTCAGTCGGTTAAGCGTCTGCCTTCGGCTCAGGTCATGGTCCCAGGGTCTGGGCATCAAGCTCCGCATTGGGCTCCCTACTCAGCAGGAAGCCTGCTTCTCACTCTCCCACTCCCACTGCTTGTGTTCCCTCTCTTGCTGTCTCTTTCTGTCAAAAAATAAATTTAAAAAATTAAAAAAATAAAATTAAATTAAAACTCCATATTGATTAGAATACAAATGTTTACTCTAAGAGTTTGGAGGCTTCTGAAAGATGTAGGAAAGATATGAAGCCGTGAGACTTTCCATCTCCAGAGTTGATCCATTAAAGAGTAGATCAATAATTGGTTGCAATAGTTGGATTTGTTTATCGAGATGTTTTCCCAGGTGACTTGACAACCAAAGCACACCATTCCATACTCAGCATTTCAACATGTTTACTGACTTGCTTGAGCAGAGTGCTCATGATGGGAATTGCTTCATTTAATCATACAAGTACCTTCTGTGAATCAGGCATTTTGCAAGAAGTGAAGGATACAAGATTGAACAAGTCATACTACCTGCCTTTAAAATGTTTAGATCCTGGGCGCCTGGGTGGCTCAGTTGGTTAAGCGACTGCCTTCGGCTCAGGTCATGATCCTGGAGTCCCTGGATCGAGTCCCGCATCGGGCTCCCTGCTCGGCGGGGAGTCTGCTTCTCCCTCTCCCACCCCCCCTGCTTGTGTTCCCTCTCTCGCTGTGTCTTTCTCTGTCAAATAAATAAATAAAATCTTTAAAAAAAAATGTTTAGATCCTAATGGGAAGACATGTCTGTATATTAATAACAACAAACAAAATTGAGAGGATAAAGAAGAAAGGGGTGAAATTATTACATGCCAAGGTTTTCATCATAATTCAAGACATCACTAAATAGGATTTTAGTCTTGATATTTATAATTACAGAACATATATTTGATTAAGTAGCCTATACTTTTGAGACTCCCGCACAATGAAAATATACTGTTTATAACACTAGGAAAACAAAAAATAACTGCAAATTTAAAGGAATTGAAAGAAAAACAAAAATCAAATGATTACTCTTATACTTTTTTACTTTATCCAAGTGATAACAATCTGCGAGAACCTTTATATGTTCTTACATTTTCCTTTTTCTTTCCATATTACCAAATACTACATGAATTAAGCTTAAAGAACTCAGGACATCGGGCGCCTGGGTGGCTCAGTTGGTTAAGTGACTGCCTTCGGCTCAGGTCATGATCCTGGAGTCCCGGGATCAAGTCCCACTTCGGGCTCCCTGCTCAGCAGGGAGTCTGCCTCTCTCTCTGACCCTCCCCCCTCTCATGCTCTCTATCTCATTCTCTCTCTCAAATAAATAAATAAAATCTTAAAAAAAAAAAAAAAGAACTCAGGACATCATGTGGTATTTGTCTATTTTTCTTCTTCCCCATGCCACGACCCATCCGTAAGAGTAACTTCTATACAAAATATAGAAAAATAAGGCAACATCGTGATCGAGTTAAACATCACTTTAAAATTCTGTTACATATTCTTACGAAAACAAGGTTGTATAAAAAAAAAAAGGTGTTAAAAAGCAAGCTTACAGCGTACAAAAGCTTAAGAGATTACCTAGCTTTTAAGCAGGTAAGGCAGTGAAACAGAAAGATGAGAAAGCATGGTGCAGGAGGGTAACTTTTATCCATGGTGGTGTGTACCACTCTGCAGAATATACACCTGAAGATTCTAGGTCTCAGTTTGAAAACCAATTATAGTTAGTTAGGAAATGACACTTCGTGTTCTGGGAATTGGGAATCTCTACCTCCAGCAATGTCACTGCCTGACTTGTGACAGGGAAGCCTTAATGCATTTTGTATCATAACTCTTCCTCTGGGTTTTACTTTCATTTGTTTAGAATGTTAAATACAGTGTCATGAGCAAATCAGTTGTCTCCATCTAGTCATCACAGACTAATTTGTCTGTCTGAAAGCTCTCTTATTTTATAAGGGAAGAAGCTGCTGTTTAAAAAACAGAAGCCCCGGGTGCCTGGGTGGCTCAGTCATTAAGCAGCTGCCTTCAGTTCAGGTCGTGATCCCAGGGTCCTGGGATCGAGCCCCACATCGGGCTCCCTGCTTGGTGGGAAGCCTACGTCTCCCTCTCCCGCTCCCCCTGCTTGTGTTCCCTCTCTCGCTGTGTCTCTCTCTGTCAAACAAATAAAATCTTTAAAAAAACAAAAAAACAAAAAACAGAAGCCCCAGCTCTGAGGCTTAGTTTTCACCTCGGCAAAGTTAAGACGTTGAATTACACAACCTGAGTCTCTCTGATTTCCAAATCCCGTAATTCTACCATCTGGTCACCTCAGGCTATAGAGTTCAGTGAAATACTTACTGTATTTCAGTATTTATGAATATGAAAAAAGTATTTATGAATAAGTTAAAATAAAAGCACCTTAACACTTAGATTTTTCGCTAGTCTAAGCTAAATTTTTTAAATGAGCAATACAAAGATTTCCCATTCTTCTCTTCTTCCACAAAACAAGGCATATCTCAAATAAATATACGGTTCGTTCAGTAAACTTGTTTAAATTGTGGCTGTCAAAATATCTGAACTTTAGGACTGAAGAAAGAACTTGAGCTTTTGCAGAGACTATAGAAAAGTAATAACTATAAATACTATATCTATATCTGCAGGTAATGAACTTGATTAAATCACAGTTACTTTTGTAATAAATATGCCAAAACATGGCAACTCTCCATCAAATTATATTGTGCTCTATTATATTGGTGTCAGACATGTTTTAACTTGAATTTCAGAAGTATTTACACAGTAATTCATTTAAATTGCTATACCTAGAGATTTCATTACATTCATGATCATCTACTGTGCACAGAAAATATAACCACTATTTTCCTTAAAGTAACATGTTAAGTGCCAGGAAAATGTGACTCTCTACCCCACCTCCACTACCTTGCTGACACCCACATTAACTCAAATCACCCAAATCATACATCGTAGTGCAAGTGTCAAAGGGATGCCAAGTTGTGCAGTTGAGACTTATTACTTTGATGATCCCCTATTAGACTCTGAAAATCGAAACTAATTAGAGTACAATCTGAGTGTGAATTATAAGGGGGGGGGAAATAAGATACTCGGGTTGGAAGGAGGTAGAAGGGGGAAAATAAAATTTTATATATTGAGACCAAGTTAGACTTTATGTCCAGAGTTCTTGGAGTCTATAGCCTGACTGTACAAACTTAGAATGCTTCATCAAGAATGAGCTAAAATGTAAGAACAAGATTAGAAACCTCGACTCAGACTCCTTTGTGCTCCAAGGACATGCAGAATTAGTAGATGCAAGGAAAGCAAAATTCTGGTGATGGTTTCACAGGTGTATGCTTATCTCCAAATTCATCAAATTGTGTGCATAAAATGTTCATTTTTCTGTGTATCAATGATACCTCAAAAAACCTGTTTAAAAAAAGAAACTTTGAAAGATGGATTTACTTTATGGTATTCACATTGGATAAACCTGGAAATAATAGAAATAGACAACATAACATTTTTTTCTTCCTGTTTGTCTAGGATCCATCACCATGGTTTTCTCTCTTGGTTTTGCAGGAGGATCAAAGAATTGCAAGGAGCAAAATAAGAAGGAATGTGTCCTTCATGGTTCAATAAGTTAAACAATATTATAAATTAATATTTGTATAGCACTTTACATTTTACAAACTACTTTTGAAGGTCAGGCAATTGGGGATTAAACAGTCAAAAACAAACACACTCTGAGCTGAGAAATGTTTAATAATTTTTTTATTGAAGTAGTATGACATCCAATTTTTCCCCCAATGGAAGATTAAAAAAAAAATTACCAGGTTGGCTCCTAAACAAAAAGTTTATTATTCTTGCTGAAAGGAGTAAGATATGTGGACTTTCCTATTACCGAAGTAGGACAGCCAACATAAACAAGAAAATTAGGAGAAAGAATGTCATTTGTTGTTAAAAAGCATAGTCAGTTATTATGCAGAACTTAATGGAAAAACCACACCTTCATCAAAACTAAATGATAAAGACTCGAACTTTGGACAATAACATGAGCAGAATCTAAGAATAATCTGCAAAAAGCATTATGACCCAATGAAGCAAGGAGGCATCCCATTCCAGTGAAATAGAAAACAGGAAAGAATTCTTAGCATGTGGGAGAAGATGAGCCCAAATCAAAAGAAAAGCACTGCTTTAGTCTCCATCCCTGAACTCCCTTACCAACTTTTTCACCTTCTTTTAAAAGAGAACTAGAAAAATGCCAAACTCTACTATTCTACTTCCTAGTGGAATAATGTATCTGTGTATAGGCTAGCTGTGTCATTATATAAACCTTCCTGTTAGGCAGTATGGCTTTCTCTTTTGATGTTCTGAGACCAATTTCAGTGTGTGTGTGTGTGTGTGCGTGTGTTGGGGGGAGGAGGGAGCTCCTACACCAACAACAAGCAATTCTCTTGACACCATTGGGGTGTCCTATGATTCAGCTCAATTCTGACACTATCTCCCCAGAGACAACATCAAATCAGACAAGTTAAGTCTTCAGTCCTACAAGACTCACTCCTCTCAGCACTTCAGATTCCAATCACAAACCAGGCTATGACTTCTACTTCTGATCCACCAGCTAAAGACTGGGGGTTCCACAACCCCCTCCTTGGGCTTTAGATGCTAGTCACAAGCCCAGGTTTGTGCCTGTGCTTTTGATCGACTGGATGTCAATCAAAGGTCCCCGTGATCCCCTGCTTGGGTTTGACTACTTTGCTAGGGCAGCTCACAGAACTCAGGAAACCCATTTACTCATGAGACCACTGGTTTGTTATAAAAGGATATAATTCAGTAACTGCCAGATGAAGTAGATGCATAGAACAAGATAGGGAAAGGGCTTGGTGCTTCCATACCTTCTCTGAGTATGCCATTCTCTCCAAATCCCCACGTGTTCACCAACCCAGAAGCTCTCCAAACCCTCTCCTTTTGTTTTTTGTTTTTGTTTTATGGAGGCTTCATTACAAAGATATTATTGTTAACTCTTTGGCCATTGGTGATTGATTCAACCTCCAGCCCTCTCCCCTCCCTGGAGGTCAGGGGGTAGGACTGAAAGCTTTAACCCTCTAATCACATGGTTGGTTCTCCTGGCAACAAGCCCCCATCCTTAGGTCTCATTAAATAACATCTCATCAAATAACAAAAGACACCGTTATTACTCTTGCATTTAGGAAATTCCAAGGGTTTTAGGAGCTCTGTGCCAGAAAGGGGGGAGGAAGACCAAATATATATTTTTTATGAATCATAAATTCACACTTCCCTTAATCTCAATTTACCCTTTTGTTATCTTCAGAGAATTCTGACTTAAAGAAGTCCTTCAACTATTTTTACAGATGGATGTGAACTGTGTGGACACTGGGAGATTCTTAATAGTTAAAATTTGGTGCCCTAAATAAATAAAGCAACCTTAATGAAGTTTAATTCTCTCTGAATACTTTAAATTATCACAAGTATAATCACATTTGGTATTCACAAAATTCATGTGGAATCAATGGGGCAGATATTACTAATTCTACTTTATAACAATGCTGTTAAAGGAACTTATTCAAGCTCATACAGTTTATAAGTGTAGGGAGAAAAAAATTTCCTTTTATCCTTTTAGGCTCTTCAGCTGGTCTAATAATTAAATTGACATAAAAGAGATTAATAGGAGAAAAACAAAGTTAATTTCATACATATAGGAGCCCCATAAAAATATGAGATCCGAGGACAAGTCAGGAAATTGAGGCTTATATGCCATCCGGAGCTAAGGAATGGGATAGGGGACTGGGGCTTCAAAGGGGCAGAGGGTAATTCACATGACAGTAAGAAGAGCAGGTGTTTGGTAATTAGATATTTGCCCTGCCATAAGATAGCTCATTTAGATAAAATTATTTCTGGTAATAGCTCTCACTCTGAGCCACGTCCCCTACATAAATTCTTTTAGGTAGTTAAGGGAGAGGTAAAAGTTTTTCTTGAGTCTACTTGGTCTTGATTGCCTTTTGCTCAAAATAATCCATATGCTAAAGTGGCATATTTTGGGGTCATATATTCTGTTTTCCTTCATAATCATCATAACCTATTTGATACTAGCTGGTCATAAATCTAGAACTAGTTCTAAGCATAGAACTCTTTGCTCTAGCCAAAGTCACACTGAAAGCCTAAAAATATTTCAGGTAAAAACAATTTAAAGGCTCTTCACCCTTCTATTTAATTTAAAACCCCATTGTTCTAAATGCCAAGTCAAATTCTTATGTTTTTTTTTAACTGCAACAATTAAATTTTCTGATTTGTATTTCATTTCAGATAATATTTTTCATAAAAATAAAACTAACCCTTGGAACAATCAGTGCAATTTCTGTATTCAAATGACAAAATTTGTCCACTGATTTTCCTAGATGACATATCAGAAAAGGCTTACATTAGAGAAATAACAATACATACCCACTAAAATGGCTAAAATTTCAACAACTGAAAATTCCAAGTGTTGACAAGAAGATGGAATACCTGCACTGTTTATGAAAATCACTTTGGGAAAATGGGCAGCAACAACTAAAGCTGAACAAAGCAATGCATTCCTTGCTGGGTATCCAACAGAATCACATACATATAAATACCAAAAGCCATGTACACAGCTTTACTCATGACAGCACCAAGCTGGAAATAATCTAAATATTCAAGGTTGGCCCACAAGGCCAACTCCAGCCTGTTCCCTGCTTTGTAAATTATTGGAACACAACCACATCCATTCATTTACCCATTGTCTATGGCTGCTTTCATGATACAATGTCAGAGTTGAATAGTTCTAAAAAATCATATGATCCACCAAGCCTAAAGTACTATCTGACCATTTACAGAAGAAGTCTACTAACTCCTGATCTACAGCATACTAGCTTAAATTTTTTGAGGGGTATATTCATACAGTGGAATACTCTTTAGCACTGAAAATAAATGAACTGCAACTATGTGCAACAATATTAATAAACCTCACACACATAATGTTAAGAAAGAAAGAAGCAAATAATTTATACTATACAATTGATTCCACTTATGTAAATTTCAGAAGTTAGCAAAACTTAGCTTTGGTGACCTTGGATAACACTGGGAAAAGGAAGGTATTTGTGACTGGAGGGGTTATAAAGGGGCTTCTGGATGATGGAAATGTTCTGATTTGAGTGGTATTAGAAACATTTTCTAATAATTCATTGAGCTATTCTTTTATATTTTGTGCACTTTCCTAATCTCTATTATACTTTGCTATAAAAGTATAAAATCTTAAATATAAATTTTATAAAAATGTAACCAGATGAAGAAAAACAAATTTAACAGGCCTCTTTTCATGGAAGAAGAACATTGCTCAGCTACTTGGGGTAGGGGATCAGACTCCCCCGCCAAAGGGATGTGATAGGAAAAATAATGAACCCCCCACACACACCCATGATGTCCACATCCTAAAAACCTGGAACCTGAAAATATGTTAGCTTCAAGGAGAAAAGGGACTTTGCAGAGGTGATTAAGATAAAGAATCACAAAAGATATAATCACACAAGTCTTTAAAAGTAGAATATTTTGCCCAGCTAAAACACTAATAAATGCTATAAAGAAGGTGAAAGAAAAGGTTATATGCTAGATTTACTGGGGAAGAGAAGAAAGCTTAATTCAGCTAGGATAGCCAAGAAAGACCAATCTTGGAAATACAGAGTGAGCAAAATGTTGAGAGAAAAAAGCAGCCAGCTCAGAGATCTGGGATGAAATGTTCCAAGCACAGGGAAGAGCTGCAGCAAAGACTTAGATGAAGACAAGATCTGAGGTTTCTCAAGTCAGAAAGATTAACATGGCCATTGTGAACGATGGGAAGTGAGGACCCAGATCTGCGTGAGATCTTTTAGGCGATGGTAAGGATGGAATTTTATTCTAAATGGACTGAGATAATGTTCTCCAGTTTACATTTAGAAATTTACGTTCTGACTAGTGTAAAGAAGATAGATTAGAACAGGGGAGGAAGTGTTAGGGGAGATGCAAGGAAAAGATATCAACTGGTTGCAAAGATCCAGGTGAGGACTGAGGGCAGCTTGGACTAGAGTTTTAGCAACAGAGATCATAAGAAGTGGCAGGATTGGGGATATTTCTTGGAGATGCAACCAACAGGATCGGCTGAGAGATTAAGTATAGATGATACAGGGAGAAGAATCATGGATATCTCCTAGGATTTCGACCTGAGTAATAGAATGAATGATGATGATGCCCTTGTTGGAGCTTATCTGCAGACAAATATCAAATATATTGATGATTCAGTTTTGGTCCTATATGTTTTATGTGGTCCTTGCAGAAAGGTTCCTGTTGTAATCCAAAATTTCATTTTGCATTATCAGTCTTATGTTCCTTAATAATCTTTAGTCTCCTGATTAATGGGTTCCCTTTGTAAACCACTAACCAAACTAGTAATGCCTATCAACACCATGCTAAACAATGGAAAATATCTCAGTGGCTGTGCAGTAAGCTGACTACCACCTCAACAAAAGCCAAAAAGTCAAGCTGAAATACGAACCACATTCAAGTTTCAGGAGGCCATGTTTAAAAAAAATGCCTCTGAGGTGAATTACTGAACAATGTTCCCATAAAGACTGAATGGATGGGCGCCTGGGTGGCTCAGTCGTTAAGCGTCTGCCTTCGGCTCAGGTCATGATCCCAGGGTCCTGGAATCGAGTCCCACATCGGGCTCCCTGCTCAGCAGGAAGCCTGCTTCTCCCTCTCCCACTCCCCCTGCTTGTGTTCCCTCTCTCGCTGTGTCTCTCTCTGTCAAATAAATAAATAAAAATCTTTAAAAAAAAAAAAAAAAAAAGACTGAACGGATTCCAAATGAGCTGACCCTGCCCGGACTTGCTGAATAATTAATTGCTCACATCCTAAATCACATGGAAGGTAAAAGTTGTTGCCAACTGGCCTTGAGACATCCTTGAAGACAGATACTATTAACTGTGCAAGTCTCTGGATCATCAAGAGCTTAGCTCACGTTGTTTCCTTCTAAAGTATTCCTTCATCCTTCCCCCTTCCCCTGACAGGATGAAATGCCCCTTTCTTATGCGATCCCATAACACCCTCATCAAAACATTTAATGCACTACCTATTTAACTATCTACTCTCAGCATTTCTATCCCGTTGGAAAAACTATCCCTGCACCACGGAACAGTAACTCAAACAGCTTGCCTGAAAAAACCCTCAAACTATCCAAGTCAGCCCTTTTATTCTCACTTCATGCCAATCAAACAATCTTCTGATGAAATGTGACTTCCCTTTAAGTTTTTCCTATTAGAAAATAATTCTCTGATCATGTTGATTTGAAAATGCAAGTTACATTTCTCATTGTCTTTTTAATTCACATATCAATCACTACAAGATGGATTCACTTTGAAAGGGTTATCCAGTCCAGTTTCTGATTTTGCAGACAGTGAATACCCCCTGCATAGTCTCTTTGGGAAGTAGCCAGTTGGCCTCTGCTGGTAACAACTTGACTCCATCACATCTCATTCAATTTAAACTTCAACCCTATGAATTGGCATTTCGTGGTTTGTTTCATTACTGATTTACTAATGGATAGTAAAATATTTTCTTGTTAATCGTTGGTTAAAAACAATCATTATTTTCCTTTAATTGTCTGTGTTTAAAAGATTCACTGCCTTAGCAATTTTATTATGCACTAAACCAAAAACGTGTACAGAGAAATAATTTTCAATTTTATTGTAAGATTTAAGGATAACAACTATTTTATGTATATCAATTCCACTTACATGAAGCTCTTCTGGAAAACTAGCACTACACAAAACAATTAATGCTTATAATACATTGACTGAATTTGTAATTGTACCTACTTTTCCATTGTAATATAATATTTATAATAAGGTACTGGGAGCCAAAAAACTCGTATCTTCCATTGTCTGTGTTGCTTCACAAGCAGGGAGGTTAGTGCTTTTTAGACATCTCTCCTCTGATCACATTTTGTAGCCCTGAGAAGTGTGCCACATCGTAAAATGAATAACATCAAAACCGAGGACTTCACTGCCCTCATTCCATGCTGCCTTCTACCCATCCTAGCGCTCTATCGTACACACACACACGCACACACACACACACACACACCCCTCCTGATCATCTTTACAAAAGTATTCCAGGCAATCAGCACGTTTCTAAATTTGTATGCATATACTCCTTGTTCCCTAAATGTTTAACTGAAACAGGCTGTGATTACCAGTGCCAGAATTCCTGGTTGCCTCACAAAGCTGCCTGGGCTAAGTGGAGTTGGGCATCCTTTCTACTGGATCCTCATCTCTCAGTGCTCTTTTCCAGGAAGAGAATATTTGGAATGGATGCAAAGCCAGAAAGATTCATCTAAAATGATAGCAGTGGTTCTTTTTCCTTTAAGGAGCAGGTTAAAAGGGATTCTGGCCAGAATTTTCTCAAGAACTTTCAAACACACTGAAGAAACTTTAGTTTGCAGTTTCCAAAGATTTTTTTCTTGAAGGAGTCCATTTCTCATGATCCATTTTCTGCATCACACCTCACCTTCCAAACTACTGTCTATTTTCAATGAGATACTGGAAAGCTAACCAGCGATGCCTTAGAAGAGCGTGAGCTCCCTCTCGTGGGGCTTAGAAATCACTTCTGAAACTTGAAGCTCCAGCCACACAAAAAGCTGGTGAATTTCTCAAATCCTGGCCTCCAAGAGAAGGCGTGACACCTTGTCGCACCCTCACCAATTCATCAATCCCCATTTCAGGCTATGCTTAGTTGCTTGGGGGATTTCTCTCAACGCTTTGAATCCATCCATTACAAAATTTAAACTTTCATAAAGGGTTTATTTATATTGATTCTAGAGATCGGTAATTCGGTTGTGACCAAAGTACAGTCACATAACATGATTTCATGTGAACCACGTCATAACTGAAAATGTGGTAGTAAAACTCTCAGTTTCAGGTGTGGAGTCAGTGGGGGACAAACGTGAACCTGCATCTTCTGGCACCAAATCTAACATTCCTTCCATCCTGCTCAACCCCTGCCCTTCCAACTTTACAATCTTGCCGTTCCTTCTCCCAAGGGGATTCTTCCTCAAGCTTCAAAGTCTCAGATCATTGTCTCAACGCTTCCTTCTTCAAAACTTTCAGGCCAAATGTATAATTACAAAATTAAAACAAATCATCTGGCTTGGAAGCCAGATGTTTCTAACCCAAAAAATGTGCATCAGCTAACACAAATGTCTTTCTCCACAGTGACAATATTTTTAACAAGAATTTAAGATAACCATGGTAGGCATGGGACTGCATTTGGGGACAAAGTGTTTGAAAACAGAGTCTCTCAAAAATTTGGAATGTAAGGTTTCCACTCCTGTATCCTTTTCATGTCTGGTAATGCAGAAACAACTATTGAATTTGAGGGAAACTATGTCGAAATCTCATTTTTCCAAACCAGGTCACTGACTGAATCTTAATCAAATGATAAATGAATCCGTTACATACCAGATAATGCATTACAAGGCTCATTACAAAGAGATAAGTGACATTTTACTTATCCCCTTATTTACCCAGTCTAGTTCATATCTACTTACAACCAGAAAGCAGTATAGAGTATGTAAACCAACTCTTCCATTTACTGACTGTGTCCTTGAGTGAGTTACTTTTCCTCTCTGAGACTTGGTTTCCTCACATGTAAAATTAAGGTGACAATACAGCTTACCTCATTAGGGTTGTAGGAAGGATTAAATGATTCAATTCATGGAAAGTACTTAGTATCTGGCACAGATTAAGTAGTCCATAAATGTAATTCTTAGTAGTACTGTTAATATTATTAATCTATAAGCTGTATGAGTGTCTTATTTTTTTTTTTTCAATTTTTTAAATTAACATAGAATGTATTATTTGTTTCAGGGGCACAGGTCTGTGATTCATCAGTAGTGCCCATTTCTTGCTGCTTTTGTCTTATTCCTGGTATCCAAACGTCTTGCCTAGTTTTTTGGGGTTTTTTAAGATTTATTTATTTATTTGAGAGAGACAGCACAAGCGGGTGGGGCAGAAGGAGAGAGAATCTGAAGCAGACTCCCCCTGAGCGAGGATCCCCACACAGCGCTCAATCTCATGACCCTGAGATCACCACCTGAGCCAAAACCAAGAATCAGTCGCTTAACCAACCGCACCACCCAGGTGCCCCACATCTTGCTTAGTTTTGACCTCTCTCTGCTCACATACAGTTGCCCTGGTCTTTTACACTTTGTTCTTGATCTTTGTTACCTTTTATCATCTGCTCTGGCCCTCAGGAGTGATGGCAGACGGTGCCCAGCTGAGCTTTCCTGCTAAGCTGACTTCCATTGCCCTGGTCACTGGCCCGGCCACATCTTCCCTGGTACAGCTAATCCCAACTACACATGTACCACCTTAGGCGGCTGCTCCTAGGTTCTATAGAAAATCAGGACAAGGATGTGGGCACTGACTCTTGAATTCAAGATCTCTGTTTGACTAACAACCCTTTTCCATACTTCTCAGACATCAGCCATCCAATGTATACGTCAGATCAACAGAAACCCAACAACAAGAGGTGTCATTTGGTCATTCATTTTTTCATCCATTCATTTTTTATCTATTTAGGTACAACTGAAGATGAAAGAGCCTGTTGCAACCAGAGATATTTCTGCATCCAGCCACGTTTATTATAACATTATTCACAAGAGCCAACAGGTGGAAGCAGCCAAATGTCCATCGACAAATGAATGAAGAAAGAAAATGTGGTACATACATAGGATGGAATACTGTTCGGCCTTTAAAAAGACAGAAATCCTGTCATATTCGACAACATGGATGAGCCTGGAGACTCTATGCTAAGTGAAATACGCCAGTAATGAAAAGATAAATATTATATGACTCCACTAATACAAGGAATCTAAAGTGGTCAAATTCATAGAAACAGGAAGGAGAACAGTGGTTTCCAGGGGCTGGTAGGGAGAGGGAAAGGAGGAATTGTTGTTCAATGGGTCGAGAGTTTTTCAGATGAACAAGTTCTGGAGATCTGTTAAACAATGATGCGAATATACTTAAGTGACTAAACTGTTTTAAAGTTCTTAACCATTTAAAAAATGGTTCAGGGGAGCCTGGGTGGCTCAGCTGGTTAAGCGTCTGCCTTTTGCTCTGGTCATGATCTCAGAGTCCTGGGAGCGAGCCCCGCATTGGGTTCCCTGCTCAGTGGGCAACCTGCTTCTCCCTCTCCCACTGCCCCCTGCTTGTGTTCCCTCTCTCACTGTCTCTCTCTGTCAAATAAATAAATAAAATCTTTAAAAATGTAAAAATTAAAAATGTTTCAGCTGGTAAATTTGATGTTATGTGTTTTAATTTTTTTAAAAAATGGCTGCTTGAATCTTCTTCAGCATTCCATGTGTGTGCATGTGTGTGTGTTTTCTTCTAGCTGAGAGAAGTGAGTAAATCACTGCGTCCAATCGCCACAACTACTCCAAACAAAGCAGCCTGTCATGACAACTTTAGTGTGGGTGATGAAGGGGCAAGAAATCCACTCATGGAGATAATCCAGCTGGAAGAAATGAAGGACAGTCCTCTCTTCCTCCCTCCTTAGAGAAGAACTTAACGGGTACCCAGAGTAGACCAAAGGTAGAGCCCCTGGTGCCAAGGTACAAAGATTCTATATATGTATTAGTACATATATGTGATTGCAGGCCTTGTTACTTATGCTAACATGTGGAACTGCTTGGTAAACAATAAAGAGTATTCCTATCCTGTAATATATTCTCCACCAGGGTCCAAGCTGCATTCTTTTCGGTATGCCCAATAGAAAGCTTCAGGCACCCATCACCCAAAAGCCTCTCTCTCTGTCTCTCTTTGTCTCTCTCTCTCTCATTTCTCTCTCTGTCTCTCTTTGTTTCTGTCTCCCTCTCTCTCTCTCTCTCTCTCACACACACACACACACACACACACACACACTCCTATCCTGAAGTTTAACATCTCAGGAATCTTGGGGAAAAAAGTCTATTTCACCACTGTGATTACATTGCTGATAACTTTATAACTTTGGGACAGTTAATCCCAATAATGCCTTGGCCCATTTTTGTTGATGTTCTTGCTATGTGTGCTAATGCCAGACATGCTTATATTCATTTTCTAAAATGAGACACATCCAATTTGCTCAACTTCTCTGTTTCTTCTTGAGTCAAGACAGTAGGCAGGAATGTAAGTCATTAACAATATATATCACAAGTTGGACTCTTTGGAAATGCAAAAGTCATTTTGTAAAGTTCTATTAGTTGAATTTTTCTGTCTTTATAAAGCCTCAACTCTAAATACTGATATTTTCTTACTCTCTTTGAGACAAATTCCATTTTAGATCAATAACCTCATAGCACATGGCAGCTTCATAAATTCTTCCAGCTAAGTAGCAGGGACTCTGCAAAGCACTTTACACATTACCTTTTTCATTCCTCACAGTAAGCCTTTCAAAAAGATATTATCATTATTAACCCTAATTTATGAATGATAAAATTAAGATTTAAAGAGATTACATAACTTGCCCAAAGTTACACAGTAAGTAGAAGAGCAAAGATTTTTAACTCATCTGACCACACACTCTATGCTTAGTAACTGTGGTACCGCCCATAAACCCAGTATTCAAAGCCTTGTAGGAAACCCCAGATTAACCCATTATTCATTCTACCAGAACAACACTATGACCTCCTAGGTGTATTTTAAAATGTCCAATGCATTCATTCATTTGTTCATTCACTCATTCATTCTTTTATTCATTCAATAAGCATTGTTCCACGTGCTAGGTATAAGGTTATGTACATACCAAGTCCCTACTCTCATGGAACTTATGGTCTAGTCCTTATTCAAGGGGGCTTCATAACTGCACCCATGAAAAGGCTTCCCACAGAGAGGGACAGGCTGCTCTCTCCTCCACAGAGAAAGAACCAGAGCAAGACAGAGAGTCCACAGTCCGTGCCATAGAAAAAAGCAATCACTCCTGTAAAGAATAACATTTCCTGTACTTCTATTTGGGTCAAGGCTTACAGAGCCAAACTACTGAAGTTACATGAATTTTCACAAATATTCTTAAATATGTCCTATGTTAGGGGTGCCTGGGTGGCTCATGATGATTAAGCGTCTGCCTTCGGCTCAGGTCATGATCTCAGGGTCCTGGGATCGAGTTCCACATCGGCCTGCTTCTCCCTCTGCCTGCCACTCCCCCTGTTTGTACTCTTCCTCTCTCTCTCTTTGGCAAATAAATAAAATCTTAAAAAAAAAAATGTTCTATGTTATAAAGTTAGTCATGTATGTGACTGCGCAATTGTGTCCAAACTTTCCCTTTAAAAAACACGTACTCACTCTTCAAATATCTTCTGCAGCTGTGATTAAAATGTTAAAGATCATCATCTTAGGAGGATGGCTGGGATTCTTTTCCCCTAAGTGCTTTACTTTTCATTTGCCTGGCCATGAGCTCAAAGATGCTCCATAACCAGCAAATGGGCCTTCACAACACATGGGACAATTAGAAACAAAGCCAATATCTTGACAAATGGAGATTTATTTTCTCATCACAACAGATTTTTTTTAAAAAGTTATAGTCTCCGCATGGCAACACAAGACATCACCCATAAGCTCACACGTCTTAAGACTTCAATATTGCCAACTGAGCAACTTCCATGCCCCATTAAATGTGCAGACTCGAGAAAATCCTGGATTTACCCTTGCTTTATTTAATAAGGGTTGATTAGCTTTGCAATTAAGCCATATAGTTCGTAGGCTTTGCTCTGAAAGAGTACCCATCTACTTACTGCCACTTAAAAAGTCTTACTTTCAGTATAATAGCCTTTTTGAGTAGTTTCAATTGGAAAGAACAGACAATATCTCACAGCACCATTTAACACAAACTCAGCCCACAAGTACACCGAGGAACAAGCAATCCTCTCAGTTTGCAGTTAATGAATCAAAGTTTAAGACGACAAATTGGCTCGCTGAGGCAAAATAGTTAATTAACTTTTAGTCAGAAATATTCATCCTGCTCTCCTGGCATAAACAAGTCTCATAAACTCTGTTTACTTACTCAAGTGTTTTTCTCCTCTTCCACATCCCTAGGCATCATTCAAAGCTCTTAATATATCATGTCAAAGTAGCTCCATAATTTTAATCCAATTTTTTATGTTTTCAGCCTCCAAGACCCCCCGCCCAAAAAAAATCTCCTCATCATTGATTTAAGTTCTGTGAACACTGGAGTATAAACTGTAAAAAAGAAAAAAAAAAAAGAAAAGAAAGGAAAGAAAAACCTCCAACATTAAACTCTGTAGCCTCCCTCACTTTGGATGCTAATTGAATCAGACTTTGTGTTTCTTAAAGTAAACACATTAATTCCAAATGTTCGGTTAGCTCAGGCTGCTTGGCCTGTCAGGGGAGGCCTCGGACGGATGTAGCAGTAGCTGGTGTGTGCAATTAGCAAAGAGGTTTAATGGCAACCACTCCAGACCTTCTTGCCTCTGGTACTTTACAGATGCAACATTTCCTTAAAACAACATTTTAAATATTAGCTAATAAGAGAACTATGTCAACAGCTTTGATGGATTTATACCTGAACAGCCATGCCATTATATACTCCCTACCCACTCTTCCCAAGTCCCCTTTTGCTAATTTTTTCCCCAATTATTATGTTTCTTCTGGAGAAAACATGCATCCTTTCACTAAGAACGGCGTCTATTTGTTACCTTCTGTCACTGGCCCATGTTTTCTAAAGGACGCCTGTCTGCTACATGAATGCTTGCATTTAGCAGCTACTGAAGGGGACGTTGCTTACATTTTGTTCTTTGCAGTGTTGCACAAAGTTTACCTTTTTTTCTAGCTCTGTGCCAGGCTCCTTCGACCTCAAGCCATCATCATTTTATGAGATGATTTTTCCAAAAGAAAATTACAGGTTCATGAATTAAGTAAGTGTTGGACCAGAAACGGTGCTTATTTTTGGAAGTGACTCATTTGTGTGTGGATGAAAAGTCAGGTTAATGCCTTTCGACACACATTTAGGGACAGACGTAGTGTACCAGAGAAGGCAAACCTCAACTGAAAAAGAAATTGTTTTCCAAAAGTTTATTTGCAAATTGATATATGTCCCCTAAGTGAGTTAAACATAATTTATGCAAGTATTTAACTTACGTAAGTTAAACCTATTTTCCCGTGAAACCAACTCTAACCAAGATTGATATTGTGTAGTTCCACAAACCTGTATTGGACTCCTACGAAGCATCGGGTGAGGTTCTAAGAGCCAGGTGTATTACGATGAGGAAGACAGAGTGCCATCCTCAAGAATTTACAAGGTAACAAGACAGCATTTATTTTTATGGGAAATCCATTCAAAGCTTTTCTTTGGAAGTCTGAACACATATCATCCTTCGCTCTGCTGGTGGACACCTCATAAGCCCTCCACGTGCCACCTGGAGCAGAGACTCTCCTATATATAATTCCAATGCAGGGTGATAAATGCATAGGATGTTAGTGAAGCAAAAATGGTAGTCATCCAAGATGGGGAAGGGTGATGGGAGTACAAATGAATAGGAAGGTTTTTCCTAAAGGAAATGATAGCTCAGTTGAGTTATGAAGGATGGAGAGAATTTACTAAACCAGTGGTCCTCAGAAAGTGGGGGCTTCGGACCAGCAGCATCAACATGCCCCTGGAACTTGTTAGAAATATAAATTATTGGGCCCCACCCCAAAGTGACTGGCTCAGCATCTCTGAGGATGGGAGTCAGCAATCTGAGTTTTAACAATGAGGCAAGTTTTCAGGCAGTAGAGCGGGAGGAGGGGCTGATGATTTTTCTGGGAGTGAATTATGTGAGCGAACCCCGAGAATAGTTGTAGTAGATTTCTGGGCTGCTTTGAGCATTGGTTGTTAGCAGCTCATCGCTGCACTCTTCTAAGAACGGTTCCAGCCTAAGGGAGGTGACTTATGACTTACCTGGGAATGCCTGGGAGACTATGCCCTTTCCGAAAGGGGCCAACAGCCAATGACAAGCTGGTATGGCGATATAAAAGGCCAGTGCCCTTACCTCAAAACAGAAGAACTCTGTGATATAATTCGTGCTCCAGAGCTCCCTATAGGATCAGCTGAACTCACATCTTTGTCTGGCACATTTCTCTGTCCTACCCTGTTCCCCCCCCACTCTGTCTCAGGTTTCTCCTGAGAGCACTCCCTCAGTAAATCGCTGGCACAGAATCCACATATCAGGCTGTTTCTAGGGAACCCAACCCAGGACAGTGGCACCCAGCCTAAGAATGGATGGGGAACTGCAGGAGGTCTGCATTGATGGAGCATAAGGTGTACGTCAGAGCGATGAGAGAGGGAGCTGGAGGGGTGGGAGGAGCAGGCCTATGAGGTACTTTGGGCAACAATCCATAAAAGCACCACAATTCACACACACACAGATTGAATTTCAATACACATAAAATATTGACATGGTGAGGGGGAAGAGAAATCACTCAGAATACCACTTTGGATTACAATGAAAGTATCTTCCCTACTTACAATAAATAATCATTTCCATCCCACCTCTCATCCAGGCACGAGATATAAGGAGACTCCTAGATCCAAGCCACAGAGGTCAGGCGCTGTGTGATCACTTGTAGAAAGGGAGATTCTTGGAGATCTCGAAGGGAAAGAAGGACGAGCAAAGTGAAGAACTGGGGGTAACGCTCTAAGTGAGGGGAAATTGTAAGGAAATAGACACTGGACGAGGAGAAATGCTAAAGACCAGAAGAATGAGACTCAACAAGGGCCGGTCATGGCTTCACTTTTTCCTTCTCTGTCTTCTTTGGCCTCTTCTTTCCTTGGCTCAGGGGGCTCCTTAGTACAGACTACTTGGGCCACGTTTTGAGTCCAGGGGAATTCAATGGTCATACCCATTCTTTTCTTCAAAGGGCTACTGCTTTCTTTTCCACCCCATCAATGATTGCTTCGAACCAAAATCTCTTTCCAATTTGCTCCAGCACAGCACGGGAATCCAGCCAACACTCCAAGCTTCTCCCCTCCTCCTGTCACTCAAGTAAGCACACATAACCTCTAGAGCATATCCTAAGGGTTGTTTTTTCCTGGTACCACAACAGAAAAATAGATCATGAAGATGCACTAGATTATTCTTCAGACATTTTGTTTGTGTGCCTTCCCAGCACCCATTGCCTCTTCTTCTCACAACAATCCTCAGTTTCTTTTGTGGGTTCTCCCTGCCTCTGTTCACAATTCCTTTCACTGGAAAGGGGCTTGCTCACTAGTCTTACCAAAGAAGGGGTCTCTTTCCCATTGAACTCTACCCTGAAAACACAAATGGAGCTTCCATTGCTACCAACTGAGCTGCCACAAACAGAGGGCTTCCAGAGACCACAGAGGGACTCTGAGAATAATGGTAGGACTGGAGGTGGAGTAAAACATTGCTCGATCCCGAAATTTAGCAGTGTCCAAGACCAAGTCTACTCTGGACTTTTCAGTATTGTGAATGACAAACTACACTTTTTTTGCTTTAAACGACTTTGAAAGTTTTTCTATCCTTTTCAACAGAAAGTCCTAATTGATATAAGATGCCTTCTATTTTTCAGAAAGTAAAAATGACTAAATCTGGGGCACCTGGGTGGCTCAGTCGTTAAGCATCTGCCTTCGGCTCAGGTCATGATCCCGGGGTCCTGGGATCGAGCCCCGCGTCGGGCTCCCTGCTCGGCGGGAAGCCTGCATCTCCCTCTCCCACTCCCCCTGCTTGTGTTCCCTCTCTCGCTGTGTCTCTCTCTGTCAAATAAATAAATAAAAATCTTTAAAAAAAAATGACTAAATCTAATCTTTCTCCAGGCCTCACTCTTTTGCTGAAGAAGCTTTAAATGTGCTCACCTTTTTCTTTCATTTATACACAGTATCCCAAAAACACATTCCAAGGAAAATTAGTTTGGACTGCTGTGCCATGTAAAATGTAAAAGGAAAAAGATGCTTTGTGGTCACATAAATGTGGAAATTACTTCCTCTCACAAAGTTTGATTGGTTTCTTTACTGCAGGACCTCTCAGAGTCTTTAACATACGATGTACGGGCTAAATCTCCAAGAGAGAGTCACTGTATGCCTGATTCCCCCAGTATGTTTGGTTGTGGAAATCTTATTTTCATTGAGTAATTATAGGACAAGATTACATGAAATACATCCCAGAAAGTGGGGATCCAGCTGGAATTTCAGACTCCATTCGAAACTGCCTTGCACTCAGGGGACTTTGTTTCTCCCACCTGGGCCTTTCGATCATTCCATCTGGTGCATCCCAGGAGGGCTCCTCATGAGAACGAGTTTGGAGAACAGGGTGGGAGAAGAGTTATCAATAAGTGCACTTGCCACCATCCAACATAAAACAAGGTTTCCTCACCTTTGGACAGATTGTAGGTCTTCAACGTAATATGGTCATTTCGTCTTTGTTGCTTCATGTTGTATCCATTTGTGGAACTTAGGATGAGTATATAAAAATACACAAAAACTTCTGAAACCCATTAACTTAATTTAAAAAAAGAAGAAACAAACAACCTTTACCCAGAATATGAAAACTACTGCACCAGTTAATTATCTAGAATACATCTGAGCAGAACAGGTTTTAGAAAGTCACTTACGAGGTTCTGGCTATACTTCCTGAAATGTTTTCGATGAGATTTTAATGTTTTCACAGTCTGACAGGTGCTCCTGAGAATTAAATACTGTTGTCAGCAAGCTACAGTTAACTCTTTTCAATAAATAGGTAATTTGCTTCTTTAGAAAACAGTTGAAAAACATAATAAAATAAAATTTAAAAAAAGAAAACAGTTGAAAGCATTCACTGACATTTGAGTGAAAGGGAAAACTGGGTAATTGGGAGGAGGGGTTCAAATCTGGTGTACCATCTAATCTCAAGCCCTCCGAAGGTAAGAGAGGGACTGGACCCAGGAGGGCAGACCACTTCAGCACCTCTAGGGAAAGGAATCAACTTGCAAATGAGTCTTTTTTGAGCACCTAACTTAGTGAAAAGAGGTCACAGGATAAAAATCTGATTCCTTTGGGTGGCCTTTTGCATTTGCTTTACAGAAACATCATCTAGAGCCTCTCTCTGAACCTCACACTTCCATGCATTAAGGAATGTGCTTATCGTGGATAACATGAAATTCAGACATTTTCTTCCAAGAGCTTCTTGGTCAAGACAATGTCTTCTCTAACAATCCTCTGAGGCAGCCAGCAGTTTGCCAGACCAGATCAGAGATGGTTCTATTTTTCTCCAGCCTTTGGTACTCTCAACTGTGTGTCTGTCCCCTCCACAGCTTAGACACACAAACACACACAATCAAATTCTGGTCAGGAAAACAGAAACCACTGTGACATTTCAAAATATGAGGGTTTTAGTACAGGAAATTAGTTATAACAGGCAATGGACCCCTGACAGATGGAAAAGGGAGCTCTGAAGTAGCCCAGAACAGAAGTAGTTAGCACCCTAGGGCTGGGGTGAGAGCCCCTGTGAGCTTGTCCTGGGGCACAATGCTGGTAGCCTAGTCATGACAAATTCCCCTAAGGACGAGGTGATTGACTTTGGGCAGGTTACATAAACTCACTGACATTAATGTCCTTTTCTGGGATAATTACATCTACTTTGCGAAGTAGGATCAAGTACACAAACGGATCATCTGAATAAAGGCCTAGCACCGATCCTGTCCCATGACAAAGGCACAGTAAATATTAGTCGACTCCCTTCTTTTCCTCCCTTATTCCTCATCCTTCCTCATGGAATGACACATTTTGTATCTAGTTATTGGAATTTTAGGCATCAGTAAAATACCTGTGAGATCATCGGCAGGAAAATGTTTCTTTTTAGCTGTAGAGGTTTTTCTAGCCCAGCAAGTCACACTCTCAAGAGTTCCAAGGAAGAGATACACAAATTGCTCACAAGGATGAATTCACTGTAAGGATACATGGGGAATAGAAAGGGAGGTCTTAGGAGAACAATTTCTTGCTCAATAATGTGTGGCAGACTTCTTCAGACACGGGGAAAAGCTGCCTAACTTTGCTGGGGACATTCTTGTCTTGAGTGACCTGCCTTTTCTTTGCTTAAATGGCATTTGTATGTCTCCAAAATTGTGAATTTGAGTGGATTCTTTTGCCCTACCAGGTATGAAGCATTGCTACCAAGCAGAGTTCACACCAGGTCATCTCAAAGATTATTGGCTTCTTAAACCCAGCCCACAAGTGCTTGATTCCAGCTCACGTATCTCCCCCGATGCAATCACTGTGCTAAGGTAGCAAGGTTCAGACTGGTCTGGGAAAGGCCCTTTCCTTCACCTATCACCTCAAAGCAAAAGGCTAGGTAGGTATTTTTTCACTAACTAGACCTCAGTGACTCCTTCTTTCTATCCTGATATAAGAAAACATTTTCTACTCCTCCCTTTTAATGACCCAGAACTATTGCCATTGAACAAGGGCTTCATGAAGCATCTGAGCAGGTGTGTACCAAGAGTCCGGCAAGGTAAATGATTTCTAGAATAGAAGACACTTCATTACAGGGATCTCAGAAGTGGGCAAGAGAGGGGAGGGGAAAACAAATGCCTAGACTTCTACATGGAACAATTAATAATTGTGAATGTGATGTTATTAACAGACGTAGGGAAAACAGTGACAGGACTTGCTTGTGGTAAATTAGTTATAGAAAAGTTGAAGTTTGTGCAGCATCTAAATAGATGTTTCAACATGATAAGAGAGAGAATAACTTTAAATCAGAGAACGAATAAGGGAAATTTTTTTGTTTTATTTTTAGTGAAATGATTCCTAAACTTTTTGGTATTGTGGATCACTTTGCGCATCTAATGACAGCTATATGCACTCGGGAAAAAAAGAGAAATGTTCCCAAGTATACACAGCTAAAATCATGTACACACTTTTAGAAGACTTCCAGAACTGCCAGGTCAAGTTCTACCATCCCATTCCACCTAGTGGAATTCCACAAAACAGAGACGTCAGAGCACTGAATGCGTGCTGCTTTACCACTTAGTATTTCCTCCTCTTGAACTTCATCTTCCTCGCCCCAAACAAGCTACAGTTCTGTGTGTGTCAAATACAACAGTACCCCCTTATCCGCTTTGTCAACCACGGCCCAGAAGCAGATGATCCTCCTTCTGACATATCGTCAGTAGTAGCTCCAAGCTACCTCACAGGGGCGCCTGGGTGGCTCAATCATTATGCATCTGCCTTCTGCTCAGGTCATGATCTCAGGGTCCTGGGTTGGAGCCCCGCATCAGGCTCCCCACTGAGCAAAGGAGCTCCTCCCTGCTCTTTGGGAAGCCTGCTTCTCCCTCTGCCCCTCCCCACCACTTGTGCGCTCTCTCTCTCGATGAGTGTCAAATAAATAAATAAAATCTTAAAAAAAAGAAAGAGCTACTTCACAATGCCTGCATCACTCATCTCACCTCATCTCATCGCCTAGGCATTTTCTTACTCACATCATCACAAGAAGAAAGGGGAGTACAGTACAAGATATTTTGAGAGAAAGAGAACACATTCACAAAACTTTTATTACAGTATATTGTTATAATTGTTTCATTTTATTAAGAGTTATTGTCATTAATCTCTCACTGTGTCTAATTTGTAAGTTAAACTTTATCACGAGTATGCATGTATAGAAAAAACATAGTATATATACGGTTCAGTACTATCCACAGTCTCAGGCATCCACTGGGGATCTTGGAACACATCCACTGTGGATAAGGGGGGACTACTATAGTTTTTTGCCTACCAATGCTTTTGAGAGATAATGAAAAACAAAGCAGGGCAATTCAATGATAAGAGTTTCTAACCACCGCCAGCAAGAAAACGACCCAAGATGTTCATTTTCTCAATTACCGTAATGCTCATTTTCTTGTTGGATGCGCGAGTGCTCCTGAGCAAACCTTGGGGCTAATTGTATATATCCCAGCATATACAGCGCGCCCCAAGCCCAAAGGCAGCAGCTAGCAATTATATTTCACTGATTAATGTGCAATCGTAAATTTACAGGCTTGACAGTCCAAAGAGGCTCCCTGCTATGGGAGATAATGAATAGGAAATTTTCAGAATAATTAGCCAAGTCAGACCTCGCAAGTCTACCTGGGAGCTGAAAGTCATGAAAGAAACAAACAATGCCTGTCCTTCAATAGAATTAGAGATGATTGAAAAATGGGGTGTGGAGAAGGCACAGCATAGTCAAAATATTCCTTTTACCATTTTGGCTTCATTTAGCTCACTGGCCATAGTCTCTGTGTTGGACACCGTGATACACCTCTCAGAAGCCCCTTCAGGATACCAGGACTCATTCCTATTACTCCAGCCACTTGAAGTACTGCTATCTTCCCAGTCAACCCTCTCCCCAAGTCAGGCTCTCTGCCCTGGGAGGGAAGGAGGCAGCCCACATTAATGACAGGTCAATACCAGATTAAAAAGGCCCCTCTCGAAACAAGACAGGAATTGGAAGGGCCAACCCATCTTGACAACTCCCTAAGGGGTGGACTGAAGCCTTGGTTGAGACTGCAATGCAGACCAGCTTCTCCCTCTGCCCATCCTTGGTTCTTTCCCTGAGGAAACTCCCTAGTAACCTTCCTCTACACTAATTGCTATGTGAACCCGCGTCCCAGAGAATCCAACATGCAGCAGTGTCAGATCACACATTGGTGTCAGGATTGCTACAAAAAAACGTCCTTGACACAAGGAAAAGTCAGTCTAACAAATATTTTTGATGTGCCCACTGTGTGCCAGGCAAGTCTGAAACTATACCAAAATAAGTTTTTCCTGAGATTTTCCCTTGAGAATTTTTAAAATTACTGTTTGCTTATTTGTTTTGTTTGGTCTTATGAATCAAAAATACAGACACTAAATTCTAAGGTGATTCTTAGAGTAAAATGATCTTCTTTGGCATTCTCTCACAGTCTAAAGTGAAAAAGTAACACAGACTTTTCAAGAATGCCCCCAAAGGGGGCACCTGGCTGGCTCAGTCAGTGAAGTATGTGACTCTTGATCCAAGGCCCACATCGGGCATAGAGATTATTTTTAAGAAGTAAGTAAAAATAAATAAAAATTTAAAATGCCCCCAAAAGAAACTGTTTATGATAAAAATCCATAACATTTCTATGTTCCATTTGAACTACGTAGTTATGCACAGAGTTTAACTGTATATTCATATAGATCGGAGGAAGCATAAAAGGATTTTATAGGCCACCTATGAAGGTGATATTTGATATAAACATCATTACATTCTGTCAATACAATAAAAGACACCACGATCCCTCTTATCTATGAAGACCAAGAGTGGTGAACTGCAGGGATCATTTATGGTAAAGGATAGGCCACTTTTTAAGTGTTATATAAATACAGTTCCAAATTATACAGATGGATTCCACCTTAAGTAAATCTGATATATGAAAACCCAGTTTACTCTAGATGGCAGTGGTTTAAAGAACAATATGCTACAGGGTTTTTGAACTATTTCATTAAAAATATGTCCCAAATTTTAAAACATATGTTATTTAACTTTTTATCAGCATAACTTAGAGATCTCTGTTTTCGTACTGGAGATTTCCTATTTGGACCCTATCTTCCGTACACATTATAAATTGTATTCCTGCCTTCATTTTTTTACCTGTGGTATTGTGATCTATAATAAGAAGTAGATATATTTGGTCTTCATCCCCTTTTCTGGCACAGAGCTCCTAAAACTCTGGGAATTTTCTTTTCTTTTTTAAAAGATTTATTTATTTTAGAGAGAGAACACACACACGTGAGCAGGGAGGAGGGGCAGAGGGAGAAGGAGAAAGAGAAACCTCAAACAGACTCCTCACTGAGCCCAGAGCCCAACTTGGGACTCGATTCCTCAACCCTGAGATCATGATCTGAGCCAAAAATCAAGAGTCAGATGCTTAACTGACTGAGCCACTGAGGCATCCCCCCAAAAGCTGGGAATTTTCTAAGTGACGAGAGCAATAAAGGGTTTTTGCTATGTAATGAAGTGACTTTTGGACCCCAACTAAGGATGGGGCTGGCTGTCAGGAGGAGCAATCATGTAATTAGAGGGTTGGAACTTTTAGTCCCACCTCCTGACCAACGGAGAAGCAGTGGGAGGTTTAATCAACCGCCAGTGGCCAATGAATTAATCAGTCATGTCTATATAATGAAGCTTTCATAAAAACCCAAAAGAACAGGCGTTGGAGAGCTCCCAGGTTGGTGAACACATGGAAATTTGGGGAGAATGGTGTGCTTGGAGAGGGTGTGGAAGCTCTGAGCCCTTCCCACATACGTTGCTCTATGTATCTCTTCCATCTGGCTGTTCCTGAATTACATTCTTTTGTAATAAACTGGTACTCTAGTAAATAAAATGCTTCTCTGAGTTCTGTGAGCTGCTCTAGCAAATTAATTAAACCCAAGGAGGAGGTCATGGGAACCTCTGATTTATAGCCAATCGGTCAGAAATACAGGTAACAACCTGGACTTGCACCTGATCTCTGAATGGGGGGCGGGTAGAATCTTGTAGCACTAAGCCCTCAATCTGTGGATCCTGATTCTATCGCTGGGTAGTGTAGGAATTATTTGGATTCTCCAACAGCCTGCTGGTATCCAAGAATTGTTTGGGGGAGCCCCCCAATACACACACAGGAATTGGGTCCAAGAACTCAAAAGCTTAACCTATACATATTATTCACACTCCTGCCCCTTAGCAGCAGTGTGATTTTACAAGAGCCATTTATCCATCCAAAGCCTCAATTTCCTCTTCTGCAAAATGGAGTTGGAAATAGCTAGCTGAGAACTATGGAGAACTAATGAGAAATAGATGAGAAAATGCCTCAGAGTTCTCAATGCTTATTGTTGGATGTCAATAATGTAAGAGGTTCCATAACATTTTACACACAGATTTAAAAAGGAAGACATCTAAACAATGGGATGATTGAGGACACATCCAAATCCCTCATAACTTACATAGCTCTATACATTTTAACACAAAAAGAATATTTTTAAAAATAAACCTTTTAGGAGTCTGCTTCTCCTTCTGCCCCTCACCCTGCTCGTGCTCTCTCTCTCTCTGTCTCAAATAAATAAATAAAATCTTTAAAATAAATAAAATAAAATAAAATAAACCTTTTAATTCTGTATTTATAAATAATGCCCTGATACAGAACAACTTACTATCCCTGTTGAAAATGGCCTAAAATAAAGGAAACTGCTTTCAGATTAAGAATATCTACATGAGTCTGCTCTACCCAAATATATAATGTTCCTTTTACATTTTGGTGCTGAAAAAAAAAAAAGGCCTCATGAGAAAAGGCACCAGCTTTGCTAAGTACCGAAGTATTTTGTAATATAAGGATCTAGCAAGTGTAATAGGCCTTAAATAATCTTTCTAGAAGAAACTCTGTACGTGTTTAGTAAATAATTTTGACTACCGGGATCATTTGCTTTAAAGCTGTATTTGCTGAAAAGCCTTGGGCACAATTTTAACAGTGTCCCAAAACACTATAATTGGGCAACTAGTGCTTAATGATATAGAAGAAGGGTACAGCTCTAACCTACATAAAATTGAGAGAAAGGTAGTGCTTAAGCTGTTAAAGAGCAAGGAAGCATGAATTTTCCGCTGTCAGCATTCCAAGTTTTCTGTTGTTTTTTAACATATAGCAACAAAAATATATTTAATCTAAAGGTAATCAGTCAACATTTAGAAGCAAAGTCGTACAAATGGGGAGAGGCCTTGATTTTCATGGTCATTGAAAAGTCTAGCTGAGTGCCTTGCACATTTATGCATTTGGTGAGCTTCCTTCTACTTCTTTCTAATCATGTTTCATGCACAACATTAGGATTAAGTTTTATAGTTTTATAGTTCTGTGGTTTTAATACTTTTCCAGTTTAGGATTTTCTCCTTTATGGAGGCTGGGATTTCTGTAAAATTTGGGAATTTGGGGAACTGGTTTCTTGATTCAAATTTTACTGCTACAAGACCTCTGTTGTGACATTTTGAAATATTCAACCAAACACGCACTCACCCAGTGCCATGAACCTGGTGGAGGCACTAGGAACATAGAAAGGACACTGTGTACGAGCAAGAGGCATACAACCCGTTATACAACTAACTCATACAAAATTAAGGTTATTCTTTTGTAAGGCTAATGTGAAATGAGCTTTCATGGATGAATTGTTCTTCTGAAAAACACATCACACAGAGCACTAATTCACATAGAGATCGTAAAAAACAAAAGAACTACTTTCTTTATGAGATGAACTGATTTGGAAGTAGAATTCAGGTTAGTTCTGGCTTAAAATCCACCCAAGGGATAGATGGTTAAATACTAACAAGACTGAAATATGACCAGGAATTGACCCAACTTAATATTAAACCACAGTGACAAATATTGTTAGTTATATGCTTAAAATAATCATTCAATTTATCAACATAAGTATCAAAAAACAAAACAGATTTTTAAAGCACATTTGAGAACTTAGGGACCCAAATCAAAGCCAAGAGTATCGGGTGAATCTAAGCTTTCATTTACTATCTATAAGTCTCAACAATTCATAAGCCTCATTCCTTCACCTAGGAGTTTGACGTAGGAATACAAGTACTTCATCTAATAACATAACTCATATGTTATAAGATTATTTCATCTAATAACATAACTCATATGTTATAAGATTGATTTTTTTTAAGGTGGAATAATGGTATTGAGGTTAAAAGATTTCTGAACTTTAAAGACACAAATATTTATGGGTAAAAATACATGCTTTAAATGGATTTGCTTTAAAATACTATAGGAAAGGGGTGTCTAGGTGGCTTAGTCGGTTAAGCGTCTGCCTTCAGCTCAGGTCATGATCCCAACGCTCCTGGGATCGAACCCTGCGTCGGGCTCCCTGCTAGGTGGGGAGCCTGCTCCCCCTGCTTGTGCCTGCTCGCTCTCTCTCTCTCTGTCAAATAAATAAATAAATAAATAAATAAAATTTTTAAAAAATAAAAAAAATACTATAGGAAAGTCGAGAAATGGATGGGGCAGGACTGGCTACGAGCTGCTGATTATTGATATTGGGTACAGGAAGTTCACTCTACTATTTTCTATATTTTATCTGGGTTCCAAATTCTTTAACTAAAAAACAAAACAATAAAAAAAATAACAGATCATAAATATGGGAGCATTTTGTGAATTATTAAAAGCCATACAAATGTGGGCAAGCAAACTGGCTGCCATTAGGGGTATCTTCCAAGAAGACCACATGTATTTACTTTAAAATAGTACAAGGCTCATGGACACACAAGTCATTTTTAGGAATATACCCACCCTCAAGTCCCCTGAGCTAAACTTCAGATGGTATTGACTGTGCTTGATGAAGAGAAGGAATGGTTTTTTTTAAAGAAGGAATTTGGAAAATCAAATCAAGACATGAAGCATCTGGATCTATTTTGAGGCAAAAAGTAGAAACGAGATTCCTGAATTAAAGAACGTGCACTGAGAAACAGAGAATGTGTGCTCGAGAACAAACATGGTACTGCCTTCTCTAAATGCAAAACCCTCACATTGCTCTGCAAGCAGAGGGCTCTGGCGCTCATTATCCAACTGGGAACTAGGACATTCATGGAAATATGAATTTCATCAATTCCATGGCTATCTGCTTCTTGAACATCATTCTAATGCCATTCCTTAATTTTCTAGGGAGTGTTTTTTCTCATTCATTAGGTTTTTTGAACTAAGTTAGAATTGAAAGATTGCTTTGTTTTCTAAGAAGATGTAAGAACGAGCGGATATATTCCAGTGTGAAAACCAGTGTAATGATCACACCATCCCTTGAGAGTCAGACCCCTTTCAAAAAAAAAAAAAAAAGGTGTAATACAGCTTTATGTGATATCAGGTTCAAACTCAAGATTAAAAGTCAAATTGTCCTTCAGATGACTGTCTCTGGGGGCTGATCGCCTAAATTAGCAGTGCATCATCTGAAATCCATGAACTTCAGGGGAGGAAATATGTCAAGAATGCTCCAAAACCATATATAAAAAATTTGTAAATATGAGCGTTTTTCTGGGGAGGGAATCTGTTTCTGTCATTCAGCCCTCAAGATGAACTAAGGCAAAGGTAGTAAAAACCACTACCTTTGGCTAAACAAGAGTGAGAATTTCAGGCCAATCAAAGCTCCTGTAGAATTTTTTTTTTTTAATATGCCTTGCATCTTATAAAGGACAAATTGGTAAACAATTGGCAGAAGCTGCTCTTCCCTTATGTTAAGTACTTTTGTAAACGTTGCCTTGGATCTTTAATTTCAAGTGATGATGACAAATTATGCATTAAACAGAATCAGCCAGGAATAGCTCTTCAGCCGGTGTATATAATCTGGGCTCTACCTCATGACATTGCTCCACTCAGCTCTTAACTGTGGGCACACACACACACACACACACAAACAAACAAACCGAATATGAAGGTGCTTTTCATCCCATTTTTAAGATTAAAAGATTTTTGAAATGATTTCTCTGATGGTTGCATACTGACATTGTAATGAATTTTATTAAAATATAAGCTCCTTGCTTCCCTAGCAAAGAAAGCATGACTGTAATGAAAGATTCCAATTAATAAAGCTGTCTCCATTGCTCCAGCTTCACCCTATTAAAAGCACTCAGGGACTAAAGTTAAAATAAAGTTCTCTGGAACTGCAGCAAATGAAGTCATTTTGGATTAGGAAAAATATTTTTCTCCCTCTTAGAGGCATTTCCTTCTTTGCCTTTACATGAAACTTCATAGAACTTGAAAACCATTTCCATAACTATGAGTTTTAAAGAGAAAATATTTTCAGATTAAATATAAGGAAAAGTAGCTCTACAGTTCAGGTTTGTCTTCGGAGTGACAGGTTCCTGTAGCAACAGCGCCAACGACTAACATTGATGCATGGCTTCCCTGTGGGAAAATCCTTTTCCAAACACGCAGCTCTACTCAATTTTTATAGCAACAACGTGATGTTAGCGCTGTCCTGTATTTTACAAAGGAGGAGACAGAGTCCACCTGTGCTCTGAATCCGGCATCTTCAGGAAACCCTCACATTCAGATACTTCTGCCACTAATGCCTTATTACCCTCAGCACTGATCCAGGAATGCAGTCAATTAGCAGAGAGAGGGAGGAAGGGAGAGATGAACGGGTGGGGGGAGAGAGAGCGAGAGAGAGGAGAAGGAAGAGAATGAGAAGGAGAACAAGGAGGAGGAGTGGTGAAGATGATGAAGAAGAAAAAGGAGAAGAGAAAAGAAAGACAGGAGAGGGAGGGAGAGTGGGAGGAAGGGAGGGAGGGAGGGAGGGAGGAAAGGGGCAGAAGGAAAGAAAGGAAGAAGGGAGAATGAAAAGCCTTCCCAGATCTTCAACCCAAACTTTTTTAAGAATAGTTAGCATCCATTGTTTCTGTGTTGTCCCATCTTATTCACCCTTCAACTCACTCCATTAGGGCTCCCATCCTTGCCACACCATCAGAATTATCCCTACTAATTTAATGACCCATCTCAGGGCGCCTGGGTAACTTAGTGAGTTAAGTGTCTGACTCTTGGTTTCGGCTTAGGTCGTGATCTCAGGGTCATGATCTCAGCGTCATGAGTTCGAGCCCCAGGTTGAGCTCCCTGTTCAGCACGGAGTCTGCTTAAGACTCTCTCTCCCTCTGCCCACCCCCCACACACATGCACACACGCTCTCTCTCTCTCTCAAATAAATAAATAAATCTTTAAAAAATATATAATGACCCACCTCTATTAACAAATTCACTGGCAACTTTTCAGTCCTCTCATGCCTGGCCTCTCTGCAACATCTCATACAAACCTTTCTAACATTTCCAAAATCTGACTCCTGTATCACCATTTTCATGAACATCTGAGAGCTACCTTTGAATCTTCTTTGAGATTCTCTCCCTACTCTCTGCCTGTAAATGTTCACGTAGCTCAGGAATATATGCTTAGCCCTCTTCTTTTCTCATTCATTTCTTCTCTTATGTGCACACTTTATGAAATGGTCTTATCTGTTCTAATGGTTTCAACCACTAACTGCCTTTGATGACTCCCAGATCTTTACCTCTACCCCTAACCTTCCTCCTGAATTCCTACACAAATAGCAACTGTCAATTGGACACTTACACCTATGTGTTCCATAATCCCCTCGAGACATCCAGAGCCAAACTCAGTTGTTTGCTTCATCAGATTTTCTATTCTTGCCACATTCCCTATCTTTATGAAGGATACCAACTATCAAACCATTTGTCCCAGAGGGAAAGGATCCTAGACTCCTCCCCTCCCTCACCCCACATTTAATCAGTCAGTCAATCCCATTTAGTCTATGGTCTTAAGTATATAACTTATCTTTCCCCTCCCCACTATCTTTGACCATGGCAACATCTTCCTAGCTACTCTCACCAATCTATGTTTTACCACATTAACAGAGTGATCACTCCAAAAAATATGTTCATGCTGATGGACACATTTAAATTTCTCAGTGTCCCTCCATTAATTTTAGTACAAGATCCTAAGTCTTTAACATAATAAAAAGTCTCACCTACCTTTCCAAACCCACCAATGCACCCTGCAAACTAAGCATACTTTATTTCCCTAATTCTATTATACTTGGCCTCACCTCTCTCTCCTTGAACATACTGTTCTCCCTGCCTGGGGCCTTCTTCTCCAAATAACAGAATTAAGAAAACCATCATTTTACAGTCGCAAATGAAATAACTGATTCGGGCAATGGTCACCAATGGATAGTCAAATCATGAGGCACAAGTTTGATGAGAAGAACACATCTTTACTGTCTCAATTTACTGATAACACTAAATGTGAGATAACCACATAATTTGATTCCTGATGTGATGTAATACTGAGGTACCCAGCACTGTCCATGAAGAATTCTTGACCCCTCCCCCCCAAAAAACACTGAATCTAAGAAAACCTTTAGTTCTAACTTCCAATCTATGGAAATAGACAAACACATTAAATGACATCGTGAGAACTATTGAACTCAAATTAGATAGTAGATATCTTAGGCTGGGTTCCCCCAAAAGTAGACCTTGAGACAGGTTTATGTGGGATGTCATTGGCAGAAAAATGAGGAGGCAACATAAGCCAGCGAAAGAAAGGAAGCCACCCATACGAGTATTATTGAGCAGGTTATGACTGCAAGTAACTGGGGTTCAATTTCACTATGGAGCTTTGAAAGAGTAGAATGCATCTCAGAGTTATCCCAAAGATTGAAAGCGCAATCATTTACCCACTCTCATCAGTCATTTGGAGGCAGGGGGTGGCATTATTAACTCATGCATCGCTGGTGGGGGGAAGAGGCAAGAAAGCCCAAAGAGTCACAGTAACTTTCTTTTGGAAGCCATTGGTTCAGGCTGTATGAGAACAGCGAGTGCCCAAGGAATGTGAGCAGGGCACCTGCCACATTGAAATCATCTATAGGCACCGGAAACTAAATCAGAGAAAAAAGGGAGTGAAGAAAAGGCACTATTCCAGACTAAAGGAAATTTGTCAAAGACTTCAGAGAAATAACCAAATCAGCAAGTGGTTTGTTTGGATCCTGATTTGGACAAACCGAGATATTTTAAGATAATCAAGGGAATTTATATACAGAAGTCCAGTCCTAGGCAGATTCTGGGCACTGAAGTATTTTATGTAATTTTGTGAACTCCATTTTTTTTTATTCTTATGTTAATCCCCATACATTACATCATTAGTTTTTGATGTAGTGTTCCATGATTCATTGTTTGTGCATAACATCCAGTGCTCCATGCAGAATGTGCCCTCCTCAATACCCATCACCAGGCTAACCCATCCTCCCACCCCCCTCCCCTCTAGAACCCTCAGTTTGTTTTTCAGAGTCCATCGTGAACTCCATGTTTTTAACCTCCTAATATAAGGATTGTATTTTCAAATTTAGCATATCCTTGCATCTACCCTTCTTCTAGACCTCTAAAGTAGAATTTTTAGATTTATTATATTTACAGGGTGTGTTGTCTTTTTCTCTTATTTAGAAAATAAGCCGTATGAGAACTGGTATCATTGTCAGTTTTGTCCACAGATGTTTGCCAAGTGCTAGAACAGTGCCGAGCACGTAGAAAGTGCTCATTAAACATGTTGACTGAAAGAATGAATGGATTTAGGAGTTATAATATCATTCAGGGCCACGGCAGCCAGTAGTTTTACTTAATGGAAATAAATTGGGTGTGTTGCAATGAGGTGAATGAGCCTTTAAACTCAGGCTCAGTCAGAAAGGCAGTCTTCCTTTCAAAACCCCAAATGGGATAAAACCTTTCATATCATGACTGTATGATAAAAAGAATGCAGAACAGATCAGGAAAGAGACACCTAGAGAGGGAAGTCACAGCACCATGAGAATGGAGAGTCGTTGCCAGGAGCTTGTCCTTACCAGCAGAAGTTTTGCAGGACACATTCAGGAAATATAAGTCCCATGTTTTGATAGAACAAGTAAAGCCTCACTACTTAAACTGACCGTAGTGCTATGGCTGAATTTTCCGCAAGGAGTTAATTCTGATGATTCAAACAAGAACGTTTCAAAGTAAGATACCAACATAAGTGTGAAGAGGATCTACAATTCAGTTGTGGGAAATGAGAGAAAGATTGTTACTTTCATTGTGACGAGATTTCCCCTAGTATGATCATATATACACCATGGTTCATTATGAATTGATCTTTCATAACAGTTACAATACTAGGAAGTGGGGTGAGGCCATCTGATGCAAATGAGTAAAATTGGGGTCAATGTGTTTATTTGTAAAAACAGGCTAAGAGGGGCACCTGGCTGGCTCCGTTGATAGAGCATGGGAATTTTGATCTCAGGGTCATGAGTTTGAGTCCCACACTGGGTGTAGAGATTACTTTAAAAATAAATAAATAAATAGAGGCTAAGACTCAGACTCTGAAGCAATTTTTAACTCTTGTCCCAGGTTAATAACAAAGGAAATCATCTCTTTAGTGAAAATACCAATGGAGACCAGGTGTGATTTTGTGATACTCCATAGTCTCTCTGACTACGAAGGCACTTAGGAGATCAAAGCTTTCAGATTCCCTTCAGATCCCTTCACAGGAGCACAGTCTAAGAGCTTTTGCCCTTTCCTGACTCCAGGCACAGAGCTGAGATGGGGCCAGCTGCTGTCTATGGCTCACCACCATGAATGACTTCATCCTGGGGCCAGCTTTGCTAAACCCCCGTGATAAGAGTCTCCAGGTTATCAGTTTACATACATTAGCCTCCAAGCCAACCTCCGCCATTAGACATGTAGGCAGCAGCATGGTTATGAAACACTGTATCAAAACTGTTACCTGTCATAGCTGGGTGAGATTCTCATCAGAAAACCTTCCAGATGGCAGGATATCCCTTTTTCGAGGTAACAGTTGACCAGATGATCACTCTACCATAGAGCTCACAAAAGCCCTAACTAATGTGGAAAAACTACATCTAGCCTATTCTTCTGCCCTGTGGAATATCTATCGGTGCTTTGAATACAGCTTACGCCCTGTCACCATCACATAAGTTGTTTGTCACCTACCACGTGGGTACCTCAGATTAGCCTTTAAGATCTCAACTTTGATGTCATGTCCTCCCCCAAAATTCCCATAAGCTCCTTGCCCAAGTTGGATAACTCCTATTTGCCCACCCACTTCTCTTCTCATAGCACCCACGGTACTCCTTGTTCATCCCTCTGTAATCTTGAGGTCCACAAGGAGGGAAACCACAGGTAAGACGATCAACACTGTATCCACAATAATTAGCACAAGTGCCCAGAAAACACCAGCTACTCAATTCATATTAATATGGGCTGAATAAATGAATAAGCAATTTGTCTTAAAAATACAGAAGAGAAGGCAAAATTGAATGTTGGCCAAATAAAAAAAATATGACCTGGAAATCCTTGCCTTGATGATACAGAGCCTAAGACTTACCTACTTCTTAAAAATGTTCCATCTAGATGATGAGGGTGTGGGGAGAGGTTGATGCACCATCTCTCCATCACTACCTAAGCATAGCATCATGAGCGTTAACCATAACTCACACCATGGAAGGCTTTCCAGACAGACCTCCAAGTGCTTTGTGCTTTGTACTTTGAGCATTCATTTACCTGATCCTCACAACAACCTCAAAACTTAGATACTAATATTATATCCCTTTACAGAGGAGGGAAATGAGGCAAAGAGAGGTTAGTTAACTTGAAAAAAAAAAAAAGCATAAAGCAAGGAGTCAGGATTTAAACTCAGAGAGAGTAGATGACAATAAAAACCAATTTGATACAAGCAAAAATGTTTTTGCATCAGGGAAATGAGAAGCATGGGTAAGTTATTTAATGGTGTTGGCCCAGAATTGTGTGCCTTCCTCCAGCATGTTTAGAGTAGAAAACAAATCTACCTGGTCCACTAGTAGCAAGAATTTCGGACATTAAAATCTTCCTCAAAATAGAAGAATCTACAATTTCAAAACACCATTTCCAGCTGTAATTTCACTTTTATTTACTACTAAGTAAATAAAATCATAGAGTAGTTAAATTCTGAGTATTCTTTCTTGGTCCTGAAGTTAAATACTGATACTGCCTATTATAGGAAGTTAATATAAACACCTGCCTTGGAGAAAACTTTAATAAGAGAAAAAAGCATAAGAATATGTTCCATGGATCCTAAGCTTTACACAGTATTATGGGAAGAAAGAGTCATAGAAATTTGGGAATGGTAGTTAAAAGCCAAATAAGAATGAGCACTGCTGGCCTTCTCAGAACCTTTACTATCTTATTCATTGTGAAACTCCATAGGTAATATGCAGTGTTTCCTATTTAATCATCAGATTATTTTCCTAAGGAGTCGGCTCAGGATTCACATGTCAAGCAACCTAATTGGGGGAATTATTGGTCTAGCAGGGGGTATTATTCTCATTTACAAATACCTACAAGGTTAAGGAGAAACATCATCTGGTTTTTAGCATTTAGTACCATAGAGAAATGGTATAAAAATCTATTAATTGCTACAAACACTGAAATTTGGGAAAGCTATTTTGGAATTGATATGGTTCAACATCCCGCTCAGGATGCATGACACTATAAAAAGTTGAGGTTTGGTTCAACTTTCCTGCGTAATAATCCTACTATGAAAGATCAAAATTTCCAGAGTAAGATGCCTCTCTGCAAGGAGATCATCATATATTCCAGAGAAGTGATTAGAGGCCACATAAACTGCCTCACTAAACAAATTATAAAGGGAGAAACCTAGGTTGATACTATAATGAAACATAAATTTCTATTATTGTATTCCTTTAATTGGACTAAATAGGTTTAGCAGTGAGTTTGCCTCCTGTAAAGAACTTATCCCAGGGAAGTAACAATATACTCAGGGCAATGAACAGGGCACAGTTTAGGTCTCCGGTAGTCCATAATTAACAAACGCCTAATAAAAGTCCATAATTAAACATCGGCTAATAAAAGTCCAGAATACATGCTAGGCAAAGACATAAAGAACCAGTCGATGACATAGACCAGGAGAATTTAGGGGTTGAAATTATGAAAAATCAAAATGAAAATGGTCTTTCTAAGTCAGTATGACTTGAAATACCCATTCCTGCCATTTTACAGATGAAAACAGTAAGGCCTAAAGAGAAAGGTGACTTACCAAGGTCATAAGGCAAGTCAAAGGCAGAGGCAGAACTATTAGGTTGAACCAACCGCGGGTATTCACTGCTTTGACCTACAGAAATACCAAAAAAAGGAGGAGGTGGGAAGAGGGGGAGGGGGAGGGGCAGAGAGAGGAAGAAAAGAAAGAAAGAAAGAAAAAGAAAAGGAAAGAAAACTCCCTAGGCCAGGGTTTTGTTTTTTCTTTTTTCTTTTAACATGCCAGAACTTTGGTGTCTGTAACTACACTGTACTAAAAAAAAAAAGAGAGAGAGAGAGTTGGGGGTTGAGACAGAGAAAGATCAGCGATCCTGAGTCTCAATTACAAAACAGAGCCTTCAGGGGCGCCTGGGTGGCTCAGTGGGTTATGCATCTGACCCTTGATTTCGGCTCAGGTCATGATCTCAGGGTCATGAGCTTGAGCTCTGCATTGGGTCCACACTGGGTGCGCAGTGTACTGGAGATTCTCTCCCTCTGCCCCTCCTGCTCATTCTCTCTCTCTCTCTCTCTCAAATAAATAAAGAACTCTTCAAAATAGAGCCTTCACCTGGATATTGAAAATGGTCTAGGTTATTGGGAAACATGAAGAAACAAAGTATAAGATCTTTCCATTTAAAAAATAAGATAACTAGTGGAGCAAAAAAAAAATGCATCAGAGAATAAATGTCACCAGCTAACTGGCTCAAATAATGCACCCATTTGCAAATCTTAAAAAATAATAATCTTTAAAGTTCTTCCCAGCACAATCTGAGGCATGGTTGCAGTAGTTCACGTTTCTTTTGAGCTTTCCTGCGAGGCTCCTTGGCGCCACCTAGTGCCAACCGATCAAAATTCACACCATACACATGACTTGGAAATCCTAGCGTAAAACTGCAGGTTCCTTCTTTTCCTTAAAAGCAAGCTACCACCTGGGAAATTGTTAGCCTTTTCACCATAAAGAGAAGCTGTGAAGTGTTTCAACTCACTGCGATCCTCAAAGTTTACCACAACTATATATATCTCAATGTGTCTACACACTCATATCCTGAAAAAAAAAAAAAATTCAACCCCATACCCAATTCATTCTTTCCATCCGCAGACCTTAGTGAGCACCTCCTTTGTACCATGCCCTGTGCAATTGCCTAGGGATAGGAAACAAGGCCTAATGGTCTGGTGGAAGAGAGAAATCAGTGATGAAATACAATAGAGTGTAATAAGCATTTATTGCCTGAATTAACTTTTAAGAATAACAGGAAGCATCCCAGTGAAGAATCCAGGGGAAAGGCATGCCTTAACAGAATTCACAGCCTTGTAATGGCTTGTAAGCACAGATGGGAAGGCCACGCACGAGGAGTGGAATATAGGGGGGCCCTGAGAGGTCAGTGGTTCAGAAGGAGGCTCTGAAGCCAGAATGGCCTGGTTTCATCTTGATCCTGCTACTTTAATTCTCTGTGCCTTGGTGTCACCTTTGTCAAACTGGGGTAATAGCCGTGTCTCCCACCTCGGGAGACTGAGAATGAAAGCAGGTAATGCCCAGAACGCACTTAGAAGAGCACCTGCTCCTAGTGAGCGCTCAACAGCTCTCGGCTGAGAGTGTCAGTGCTCAGGGACTGGAAAGGGAGACAGTCACAAAAGGACCCAAACATGGTGACATTGTGATCAAATGTGAGCCGAGACTCCTCTCCCCTGCCACACACATGTTCCATAGTGGAGCCAGCCCAGGGGTGCTCACAACCATGTTTGTTTCCTTTGTCCAAGGACACGATGGGGTTGTGTAAAGAACCAGGTGCCAAAGAGGTGATTGTGTTCACCTTTCCACCCTAGTAGGAGAAGTGCTGCCTAAACATCTCTACACCCCTCACAGGTACCAGGGGCTCAGTGGTTACACGAGGCGAAGCTCTGTGTTCAGCCTTCTCCATGTCAGGACAGCGGATGGCTGACAGGGTGGACAGAGACATGTGAGAGAAAGGAGAAAGACCATGGCTCATTGGCATTATCTGTTCTATCTCTCTGCCTCCTTTTTCTGAGGTGTCTTGCATTTCCGGGTACATTGTTGTCTTCTCCCCACCAGGGGACCAAGGCGGAAAAGAAGTCAAAGGAGAAAAAGAAGAGGACAAACAAGGAGGAGGAAGACAGGGAGGAGGACTAAGACTAATATTTAGTGAATGCTTATGCCCTAAGCATCTTCTATGTATTAATCTCATCTAATTAGCATGACAGTCCTGGGAGACCGTTCTATTATTATTCACATCTTACAAATGAGAAAACACTCTAAGCCCCAGGAAGATTAAACAGTTTACTGGAGTCACACAGCTGGTAAGTGGCGAAGCTGGGATTCTATCACATCTCCTACATGAGGGTACCCATATGTACCCTCCAGCTTCCTGAAGGCCCTCAGCATGAAGGCAACCAGGCATGCCTTCCTCTTGAGCTGTTCCATGCTCCAAAATTCTCTTTCCTCCTCCCTACCCAGACCTTGTCTAAAATAGCTATTCTTGGGACGCCTGGGTGGCTCAGTCAGTTAAGCATCTGCCTTCGGCTTGGGTCATGGTCCCAGGGTCCAGCATTGGGCTCCTTGCTCAGTGGGGAGCCTGCTTCTCCCTCTGCCTGCCACTCCCCCTGCTTGCTCAGTCTCTCTCTCTCTCTGATAAATAAATAAATAAATAAATAAATAAATAAATAAATAAATATCTTTTTTAAAAATGGCTATTCTTACAAAATGGCTGAATTCAGCTAGACAATAAAAGATATATGTGTTTGTGTTTAACCCAAATGGCATTAAGATAAAGAAGGGTTATAATTCTCTCCCAGCAGAATGCATACACACATCCCAACACTTAATCCTTCCAGAAACATCTGACTTTTGAAACGATAGTTAATTTGAATTATTCCTGAACAAAGGTTAAAGAAATCTAATTTTTTCCTGAGAACCTCTCCTCTTATTTATGTATTATTTATTGGCTGTCACTATGTTGGCTGGAGTTTAACTGCTTATCTTCACTATCCTCAGACAATGAATATCTGTAAGATCGGAACTGTCCTCTGCTGTGAAATATACATACAGTCATTCACAGGTGCAATGAAGTTCATTTGTTACTTCTCCCGGGGATTGCTTTATAAACCTCAACTTTATTATAGAGCACAAAGGTGTCTCCCTGGTTAAAAGAATTTAAAACATCTTTAAAACATGCACAACTGTTTTTCCTAATAGGACCAAATAGTAGACTTACGTGAGAGTAGAAACCCAACTTGGAAGGAAAGAGAAAGAGAATAGATCAAAATTCCAGAGAATAATAATTTTTACGCTAAGAATTTTGTGTTTGACCCCCCAAATTTCTATGTATTACTTTTTCCACCAATAGTAATATATATGTATATTATAAAAGCATTTCAGATTCCTCCAAAGCTGAGCTATAAAAATAGAAAAAGGAAAATAAGTATTATTTCACATAATCCTTCTTAATACTTATTTCCCTTTTTCTATTTTTATAGCTCAGCTTTGGAGGAATCTGAAATGCTTTTATAATACACATATAGCAGAAGACACGAACAGACATTTTTCCAAAGAAGACATCCAAATGGCCAACAGACACTTGAAAAAGTGCTCAACATCGCTCGGCATCAGGGAAATCCAAATCAAAACCTCAGTGAGATACCACCTCACACCATTTAGTCAGAATGGCTAAAATTAACAAGTCAGGAAACGACAGATGTTGGCAAGGATGCAGAGAAAGGGGAACCCTCATACACTGTTGGTGGGAATGCAAGCTGGTGCAGCCACTCTGGAAAACAGTTATGGAGGTTCCTCAGAAAGTTGAAAATAGAGCTACCATATGACCCAGCAATTGCACTTCTGGGTATTTACCCCAAATATACAAATGTAGTGATCCAAAGCGGTACATGCACCCCAGTGTTTATAGCAGCAATGTCCACAATAGCCAAACTATGGAAAGAGCCAAGATGTCCATCGACAGATGAATGGATAAAGATGATGTGGAGATATATATACAATGGAACATTATGCAGCCATCAAAAGGAATGAAATCTTGCCATTTGCAATGACATGGATAGAACTAGAGGGTATTATGCTGAGCGAAATAAGTCAATCAGAGAAAGACATGTATCACATGATCTCACTGATATGAGGAATTCTTAATCTCAGGAAATAAACTGAGGGTTGCTGGAGTGTGTGGGGGTGGGAGGGATGGGGTGGCTGGGTGATAGACATTGGGGAGGGTATGTGCTGTGGTGAGTGCTGTGAATTGTGTAAGACTTGAATCACAGACCTGTACTTCTGAAACAAATAATACATTGTATGTTAAAAAAAAAAAAAAAAGAAGATAGCAGGAAGGGAAAAATGAAGGGGGGCGGAATTAGAGGGGGAGACGAACCATGAGAGACTATGGACTCTGAGAAACAAACTGAGGGTTCTAGAGGGGAGGGGGGTGGGGGGATGGGTATTAAAGAGGGCACATACTGCATGGAGCACTGGGTGTTATATGCAAACAATGAATCATGGAACACTACATCAAAAACTTATGATGTAATGTATGGTGATTAACATAACAATAAAATAAAAAATAAAAATGGGAAAAAAAGTCAATGTAGTATAGAGGTTCCTCAAAAAGTTGAAAATAGAGCTACCCTATGACCCAGCAATTACACTACTGGGTATTTACCCCAAAGGTACAAATGTAGTGATCCAAAGGGGCACCTGCACCCCAATGTTTATAGCAGCAATGTCCACAATAGCCAAACTACGGAAGGAGCCCAGATGTCCATCGACTGGTGAATGGATAAAGAAGAGGTGGTGTGTATACACACACACACACACACACACACACACGCACACATGCACACCCAATGGAATATTATGCAGCCATCAAAAAATGAACTCTTGCCTTCTTAATACTTATTATAGAACACAAAGTTGTTCTATAATAGATGAATTTTTAAGGCTCTCCAGAGATCTGGGGGAATCTAGCCCCACTGATCACAGCAGCAAGTTCAATAATACACCCTCATGTTGGATTTCCCTCCTTCCCTATCTCTTGAAATCACTTCCCAAATAAATTACTTACGTACGAGACATGGTTTCAAGCTCTGCTTTCTGGGAAGACAACCCAAGACAAAATGATTCCTTTTTTTTTTTTTAAGATTTTATTTATTTATTTGACACAGAGAGAAACACAGCGAGAGAGGGAACACAAGCAGGGGCAGAGGGAGAGGGAGAAGCAGGCTTCCCGCTGAGCAGGGAGCCCGATGTGGGCTCGATCCCAGGACCCTGGGATCATGACCTGAGCCGAAGACAGACGCTTAACGACTGAGCCACCCAGGTGCCCCAAAATGATTCCTATTTTAACTATAATGTGAGCAAGTAAGTCGTAAGGTGAATACCAAATTTTAGAAATACCTTAATATTTCCCATAAAAGTTCACTGCTAGGTAAGGCTTAGTCACACGCAGAGTAAGGACTATGGCATTGTGCATTATTTACTGACTAAAGAACAGACTTGTATTTTGGAATTAGTTCTCAGCCCACAAGCTGAGAACGTGAAAAATCTTTTCATGACATGGAGCTATGTGTTGTGATGGGAATTTGTCCCAGTGGAATTTGAGCTATTATAAGTCTGCATACATGATGTATAAGAAACATTCATTGAAATTCCTGTTTTAAGGAGGGAAAAATTATGTTTCTGAATGGTAAGAAGATAAAGATTCTTCTTAGGAACCAATTTTTGTTCATTTGAAACTATCAGTAGCCAGAAATCTCTGAGGCAAAGGGGATTCCCCAGAAGGCCGCTGAACAAAACAAAAGCTTTGTCAAGGGAAATGTTGGGTGTGTTCGTGTGTGGAAATGATCCAGGAACTTTTTTTATTAGCAGAGTTGGTTTTAGTCACTCAATAATGAGTGCCCTGCATGAACCAGACACCTTGCTAAGTACAGGAAACAAACAAAAGGGGCATCTTCTTCTTTCCACTGAGCATATATTTCTAGTGGGGACATAGACAATAAACCAACAAATACAAAAGGAACACGTAACTAGAAATTACGGTAGGTGCTAGGAAGTAGTATAAGGAGAGAGGATAGGGGAAAAGAGCAAATTTAGATTAGGGTCAGGAAAGAACTCTCGGGAAGCCAGATGATGCTGAATCCTAAAAAGTGAGTGGTAAGGAGTTAGCCAAATGAAAAGTAGGAGAACAAGGGGTCCAAAAAGAACACTCGTGTGCTGATTTCACTGGGGGCGGAGGGGGGGGGAAGAGCTCAGTTGGTTAATGGAAGATTTTTTTAAAATTAATGAGTAAAAACATAAGCAAGGCCAAGAGTGGTGCAAGAGGAAGCTGCAGGAGTGGGCAGAGACTAGATATGCGGCTCCTTGACAGTCATATTAAAATGTTTGAAGTTTATAGTAAATGCAGTGAGGCTCAAGGAGACTTAAGCCAACTGCAATAAATAAATAAATAAATTAATTAATTAATTAAATTAGACATCACTCGCCTTCCTGGCAAACAGTAGATCATGTCATCCCTTCCTGAACCACAGCTGCCAGGGAATTTATTAAAACATCCAGTTTTGATGCTGGATATATTAACAGGAAACTCTGCCTCCCCAGATTTAACTCCATGTGATTTACCTTGATTTCATGGAACAGAGTTGTAAGACAGATCTGGGGCAAGCCAGATCTAAATTGCAAGTGAGAACCCTTGCTGGGAGTTTGTGGGTTGAGAACTAATCCCAAAATACAAGTCTGTTCTTTAGTCCGTAAATAACGCACAATCCCAGAGTCCTTACTCTGTACGTGACGAAGCCTTACCTATCACTGAACTCTTATGAGAAGTATTAAGGTATTTCTAAAATTTGGTATTCACCTGAAGACTTGCTCACATTACAGTTAAAATAGGAATCATTTTGTCTTGGGTTGTCTTCCCAGAAAGCAGAGCTTTGAAACCATGATTTGTGCGTAAGTAATTTATGTGGGAAGTGATTTCAAGAGAGAGTGGGAGAGTGAGGCACAGAAGGAGGGAAATCCAGTATGTTTAGCTTGTAGGACTCAGGTGGGGATAGATGGGGTTAGGGGAAGAGAGGGGAGGGCCTTAACAACTATTTAGTATCAACCAGATCCTAGGCTCTATGTGAGTTACCTCGAGTTTTTACGTCATCTTCACAACCACCTTATGAACTAAGTACACTCACCTCCACTTTACAGATGAGGGAAAGGCAAGTCAGATCAGGTCATTGACTCTAAGGACACGGCTGGGAAAGCACGCTTGGCCACCAGAAGTTAAGAGGGGAAAAAAACAGTTCCCTTTCAGGCAGATCTCTATCTTGTCTTTGTAACGCCCTCCAAATGTTGGCCTAAGGCAGACCATCCATATCTGTTGATTAGTTGATGAAGTGACCAGATTGACCAGATTGTGGCCATTCTGCAGTCTTAAAAAGAGGTCATTGGTGTCAAATTAACAATGAGCTCATTAAGAACCACTTGGGAAACAATTAGGCCACGGGAATTTCGCTTGGCAAGCGTGGAGGCTGGGAGAGAGGATTTGGCTGCAGACTCTGGCAAGGGCCCCAGCGTCAACCAGGGCCCCGGCAGACGTGTCCGCAGACTGAAGGCAAGTCCCTGCTGCGCGCGCGGGCGTTGAAAAACTAGGTTCCCCGCCCGCCCCAACCAGCACTGCATATCCTGGTTTCTTTCCGTTTGCCTTTGAAGAACACAGCCAATAAACTGCCGCTAGGTGTCCTCCAAGTAAAAATAATGAGAGAAAAGGTACTTGAGCACTTTCCTTTTTCATTCCACCGGACTTAACATAGTCGCATTTGAGAACTAACCTAAGTTGTCCGGGTTCTTGGACTCCCGCGCTCTTAGGGACAGAGCGGTACTGAGTAGTGAAACAGGAACATCCGACCTCTGTGAATGAAAGGGTGTATCTGTCAAGCAAGGGGCATTGGAGCTGCTCATTATCATTTTCAATTAGGGTTTGTATCATTCGGCTCCAGGACGACAGACCACGGAGGCCTGGGACGGGCGAACGCTGTTCTCACCCAAACTGCCTGGCTCCCTGCAGGGCGCTGCAGGGGACAGAACCCCTGGGGACCTCGGAGCTCCCGCACTGCCCAAGCTGCTGAGCAATTTCAAATGTACGGAACTGTGCTCCCGGCGGGTTTCTAATGTCTAAACATCTTAACATTTAAATTAGGTGAATTGCAGCAATTGCTTTTCCCTGAACACAGCAGGTGCCATCGTCTCTGTTTTCTTTAGCTATGGCGTGGGCAAATAGAAAAGCACCATCTGGCCAAGTAACGTCCCCAGCTGGCAAAGTTATAAACACGGACTTCTTCCCCTTGGTCTTTGCAGGCTCCGCGTCCCCTCCTCGCCTGCCCGCGGGTCCCCTTCTCCTTCCCAGGGCTTTTTGCCACCCCCACCTCTTCTGTCTCTCCTCTTTCCACTTTCTCTCGCTTTTAACCATTTTTACGTGCGCACACGATCAATTTTCTGCTTATGAGCTTCTACACATTCAACTTGAGTAAGTGCTTGCCCTGGCTTTAGAGAGTCGGGGGGGGCGGGGCACAGAAAAGAACAGAAGAGGAAAGGAGAAAAACAAGATTTAGAAAACAGGTGTCTCGATCTGCACCCTGCCCAAAACTTAAGACGGAAATTAGGCGGGGGGGGGGGGGGGGGGGGGGCGGGGGAGTGATGCAAGCCTAGAGGCCGCTTCCCTTCACTTTCCCTGCCTCAAATGCTGGACTCCTATATCATGTTGTAGGAATTTCTGATCTTACCACAGAGAGATGACTCATACCCACTGACTGGCTCCTTGGGCTTCTGCAAAACACCTGGAAAGATAAACCTGACCCAGAAAACAATCTCTCGCTCCAGGTTAGCCTTTCAAGGTAGGTAGGGGAATTTTCAGCCCTTATTTCCATTTTGTTCACCAGATTCACAGACATTAATCTTGATTTCAGACATAGTTATGTCTGAGAGTCAAAAACAATTCCCAAATGAAGTGATAAACCACCATGGACTGGGCTTGCTTCTGCCCTGCTCAGCAGGAAGTCTGCTTCTCCCTCTGACTCTCCCCCATCTCATGCTCTCTATCATTATCTCTCTCTCAATAAATAAATAAAAATCTTATAAAAAAAAAGCCTAAACTAAGAGAATCTGTAACTAAATTCTCTCTGAGTGCAAGCCATAAGGTAAAGGGAAAGTGGGGTCCACAGAGTCTAATTCAAAAGTTAAATGTGAACTAAACCCAAAGAAACAATCCTATACTGGCTCGCCCCTTCTTTTTGTATGAAAATCGGAAGGGAAAAGGAATCAAGAAAATACTTTTCAGGAAGTGCACAGAGAGTCCTGAATTTAGAAACCCTAGCCGTAGAGGTAAAGCATAATCACCAGTAAATTGCTGGTCTGTATAAACCAGTAACTGCTTGTTCAGCTCTTGTTTCTAAGATAATAGCTGATATTTTTCAAGTGCTTCAAATACTCCTGGCTCTGTGTTAGGGGTTCTATAAACATTAATTAATCTAATACTCTCAACAACCCTAAAAGGTGTATATCATTTTTTAACTGAGGTATAATTGACATATAATATTGTGTAAGTTTAAGGTGTATGATATGTTAATTTGATACATTTATAGACTGCAGTGGGATCACCACCATATGTATCATTATTATATTTTTAACAGATAGGGAAACTGTTGCTCAGAGAGGTCTGAAACTTTTCTTGAAGTCAACAGCAATTTCCTCTGACATAATTTGACCAAGGCCCTGAGCATGCCTGAGAGCCTGAGGGACCTGGGTATTAGGAAAAACTGAATTAGAATTTAAGAAAGTAGATCATTTATTAATTTTTGGACCTTCAAAAATGAAAATGCCTAATATTTCTCATTTTACAAAATAGGGAAACATATGTTCTGACCATCCCCTGCTTTTGGCTTTCTCTCTTTTAGAAGATTACCCATATTCTTTCCCAGTAGATGCCATTCCTCATTCAAAATAGCCATGGGTACAGAGCTAGCAGGCAAAGGCTCAGCATTTGAACCCAAGACAATGTAGGACAAAGGCTGGACTCCTATTCATTTGCCAGGCTGACCTGTCACTGTTGGCACTCTTCATGCTCCTGCCATGGAGACTGAGTTTGGAGGGTAGAGGAAACATAACTTTTAGAAATCTGAGTGCTATTGTGTGAATGAAGGGGAAAAACAGTGAAATACCAGTGGGCTGGAGGAAAATACCAGTCCAGCCAACCTGCACTAGAAATGAGCTTGTCTATAGTACTGTAGTCTATCCACAAGATGTTTCCAGAGGTCTTTTACTTCAGTGCTACTCAGTGTGGTCAAGAACCTCTGAGTGAAATAAGGACAAAAATTGAGAGTGTGTAGGAACCTTTGGTAGTATCACAACATCTAAGCAAAAGATTCTAGATGTCCAAAACGATCTGACTGCCATGAATTGGAAGTAAAGACAAATAAAAACAAAATCAAGACAAACGGTTTAAGAATCACCAATTTATTCCATTAGGATCTTGGTATGTGTTTCCAGGTCTCTCTTGTAAGGCTTCAGAATCATTCAGCAAAACTCAAGTTGATTGCTTGCCTCTCCAAATAGAACCTAAGTTCCCCAAGGATGGGATTTTGTTTTGTCCACTGCTCCATCCCTAATTCCTAGAATCATGCCTGATGTTCAATGAATATTTGTTGATTGTGGAAATGCACTCATTTCCCAGTGAGAAATGCCCAAGGTCTTGTCCAAGAGTTGCCCTTGTCCTTTTGAAAGTGGATCACAGGATGACCCAGGTGATGACTGGTCCTCTGCACCCAGCCTGCCTCCTCACCTTCCTCCCATCTATACCCCTCACCCAGCCCAGACCTCCACCTCCTCAGGAGGAGAGGCAGGAGAAATTGTTGCCATTTATTTTCCCACATGAGCTTCAGGATCATTTGGGCATATTGTCCACACTGGTCCATTAAGTTTCTGATTGACATTACACTAAGTATATAAATTAATTTTAAAAGATACCCAACTTTACAACATTGAGTCTTCTCACTCATGAGCATGATATGTCTGATTATTTTCTTATTTTTTTATAACTCATAGTAAATTTTGTGGTTTTCATATAGTTTCTGCATATTTATTGGTAAGCTAATTTTAGGATGATTAATTTTTATAGTTGTTATCATGTATGGGGTCTTCCTAAACTTTTATTTTCTAAATCTTGGTATAAAGGAAGAAAGAAATAATTTTGTGAATGTTTATTTTGCCTCCATTCATTTTCAATAAATTTTTACCGATTCTAAGAAATTTTTATTTGATTATCTTGGGCATAATATCATAATATCAATAACTGATCACTTTATCTTGTGCCATTTCCTTCCTCTAGTTGTACCTCTTTTTCAGCTCTTTTTCTTATTGTATTCAGCAGAATGAATTCTTCTTAAATAAACTTTTGGTTGGAAGACATTTAAGATATTTAAAGAACAAAATTATGAGAGTCTACATCTCAATCTGGAATGCTGCCAATGCAGATCTTAGAGGAGATTTATTGCTCTCAATGCTTATATTAGGGAGGAAAAAAGAGAAACAATAAATTAAGTCAATACCTAATAAATTTTGTCCCCTTTAAGTTACAAACTAAGAGAAAAAGAAAAATGAAGCAATAAAACAGAGGAATGAGAAAAAGAATTGGTTAAAAAAATTATCATACACCACAAATAGTTTAAGAAGCACTAGTTTACTATACTAAGGTCTTGGTAGGTATCTCTGGGTCTGCCTTATAAAGCCTAAGAATCATTAAACAAAAGCCAATTTGTAAAGAGACATTTTCCTTCAGTCAACAGACTACTTTCTAAAGTTTTTGAAGCCTGTAGGTCTTGAAAATAAAACTAATTGATACCAATAATGGTAATTTTTGAACTTAGATTCCAGTGCTATATTTGAGATACAAAAGTGTGATTAGCCACTATCTACATTTGTTTTAAAGAATGGCGGATTTCATATGCTCAGGCAGCTCAGCCACAGAGTGCTTGGTCATGCTTGATAAGAGTTAGAGCCATTTCCTGCCTGCCCTTTTTTATAAAAGAAAGAATCCAGTGGGCATTTCTTCAATAATCCCTATAGAAACCAGCTCCAGGAATTGCCTGGATGAAGAGCATTGACCCAGTCTTCTTGGAGATACAGAGGCTGTGTATCTCCTCATTGCTCTCCATCAGTATGTACCTAACCATGACCAGAAGGTGAGAAAATGTCATTTATAACTTGCCTGCCTCAGTCCTTTGCTCAGGGAAGAAAGTATCTCCCCGATGAATTTTGAAATTCTAAGTTTCCCATCAGGAAAGTAAGGGGTGAGAGGTTTAATTTATACCTCTGGGAAGCCCCGAACATGAAAGCAAATATATTGAATTAAATGTGCCTCTAGATTGATAACATCCAGGATCTTGTCAAAATGAAACACAAATCTTTTCTGGAACTTTGGGCATCTTCATCTAAGTCTCTTCAGTATTCTGAAACAATCCTGATTGGCCAAATACGAGGAATAAGATGTTACCAAAATGAGCAAAAATGTGTGAGAAAAAAATAAACAGAACTTCCAGGAATGAAAATGTTATTGCCAAAATTAAAAATTCACTAGATTATTTAAATAGCAGGTAAGAATGAGCCAGAGAAAGAACTGGAAAACTAGAAGCTAGGTCTGAGTAAATTATGCTTAATACTTCACAGAGAGACAAAGAGTTGGAAAAGTTATGTTAAGAGATGTGGAGGATCGAATGAAAAAAGGCAAATAGTTGGCCAATTAGAGTTCCAGAAAGAGAAAATCAGATAGTGTTAGTTATCTATAACCATGTGAAAAATTACCCTAAAATTTAGCTGTTTAAAAAAGCAAACAGTTGTTTCTCATGGTTTCAGAGAGAAGTTTCAGTTTCAGAAGGAAGTTTCCATTTCAGTGTTAGGAATCTGAAAGCTGCTCTTACCTGAGTAGCTCTGGCTCAGGGTCTCACAGGAGGTTGCAGTCCTGCTGTCAGCCAATGCTGCAGTCACCTAGTGTTTGACTAGTTCAATTAGCCAGACTGATACAAAAATTCTAAACCTGTATGTAGCTATTAACAAGGCCTCATAACATATAAAGCCAAAAAATTGATAAAATTGCAAGGAAAAGTTGACAAATCCACCATCAGTGGGGAAAATTTTAACATACCTTCTATATGATGAATAAAGTAAACCAATATAATCATGGGAATAAAGAATATTTAAATATTACAATTAATAATTTATGCAATGGGCACAAATTAAGCCCTATACACATTATGATCAGCGAATACATATTCTTTTCAAGCATACATGGAACATTGATGAAAACTGGCCACATATCAGACCATAATAAATTCTCAGTAAATTTCAGTCAGTATCATTCAAACCATGTTCTATTTCTTCAATGCAATTATATTTGGAATCAGTAAAAACAATTATTACAAGAAAATAGATTTGGAGAAAATCATAAACACTTCATTAAACAGCTAAAAGATCAAAGAAAAAGTCATAATGAAAATTAGAATAAAGCTAAGACTGGACTGCAACTTTTATAAGGTCAAGAGCCACATGTGTTTCTTCAATAACTTTACATTCTGAATTTAGCAGGGACCTCCTCAGTAATTGCCAAATAAATATCTGAATGGATTTGAATCATAAAAGTTAAAAGAATATTGGCATGTTTTTACATTCCTGTTACTCCCCGCATTTTTCTGGGGTCGTTAAAAAAAAAGTCTCTAGATGTTGCAAGGTGTCCCTAGCTGAGTTCTTTAAAAAGTCTGCTTGTAAGCAGATTAGTTAGGCAATTTTTTCTTCTTCAGTTTTATTGAGATGTAATTGACAAGTAAAAATTGTATATCTGAGGGCAAAACTTGATGTTTTAATATACATATACATTGTGAAATGATCACCATGATCAAGTTCTTAAAATATTCATCACCTCATACATCCTTTTTCTTATTTGCGTTAAGAATACTTATGACCTACTCTCCTAGCAAAATTAGAGGTATAAAAGTATACAATGAAGTATTGTTAACTATAGTCACCATGCTGTACATTATAGCTCCAGAACTTACTCATCTTGCATAACTGAAACTTTGTACTGTTTCACCAAATTCTCTCCATTTTCCCTATCCTCCCGTTCCCCAATTTCTTGGCAACCACTATTCTATTCAGTATTTCTATGAGTTCAACTATTTTATTTTATTTTTTAAAAGATTTTATTCATTTATTTGACAGAGAGAGACAGCATAAGCAGGCAGAGTGGCAGGCAGAGGGACAGGGAGAAGCAGACTCCCCGCTGAGCAGGGAGCCTGACATGGGGCTCCATCCCAGGGTCCTGGGATCATGACCTGAGCCAAAGGCAGACGCTTAACCGACTGAGTCACCCAGGCGCCCTGAGTTCACCTATTTTAGATTCTACATATAAGTGAGATCATACAATATTTGTGTTTCTGCAGTTGGCCTATTTCACTTAGCATAATATTCTCCAGATATATCCATATTGTCACAAATGACAGGATTTCCTTCTTTGTAAAGACTGAATAATATCCTATTGTATAATGCATGTAATTTTTATAATTACCATAACAGGTTGAAGCAACTATTTTCATAAAATCTGTTTTTAAAAAAAGGAAAAAAATGTTAGCTATAAAAATAAAGGAAAAATAAGAAGCAATCTATTTCTACCTGGATACAACTACACACATAAAAATGGTTTTGCTCAGAAAGTGAATCATATACCATAGCAAGTTAAATAGTGTGGAAATATTATATTTAGTAAATCTCCACTCTCCAGACAAATGAGGACCAGAGAGAATAGCTGTCTTTCCCAGGGTCTTATAGCTATTAGTGGAATCTGACTCCACTAATTTGTAACTGTGCCATGTCTATATAATGTGTCTTCCACATGATTCCTGCTTTCACATGTCATGACATCCTCCTCCACATACCTTTCCCCAAGTGACCCCTGAAGAACTTGGTCTAAGAGTGTGAATAATAATCATAGTTAGGGGCGCCTGGGTTATATAGTTAAGCGTCTGCCTTTGGCTCAGGTCATGATCCCAGGGTCCTGGGATCGAGCCCCGCATCGGGCTCCCTGCTCCGTGGGAAGCCTGCTTCTCCCTCTACCAGTCCCTCTGCTTGTGTTCCTTCTCTCGCTATGTCTCTCCCTGTCAAATAAATAAATAAAATCTTTAAAAATAATAATAATTATTATTATTATTATTATAGTTACTTACAGGAATTTCTTTTATGTATGCCTAATTAAATTATTACAAAGTTATGTATATTCCTAAGAAATTCTCAGCTAAATACTGCTATAATCGTATTTATAAAAAAATTATATTTCTCCTGTGTGCTTATCTTCATAAATTCTATCATTTTTATCAGCTCCCAAGGAAACATTGGCACAAATATTTCTGAACCAACTACCTATGTGGTCAAGAGAGGAAATAGGACACCAGTACTGAGTAATGAGCATTTATTCTAAATGAAAATGTCTGAAGTTAGCCAGAATGTGTTTTTTCCTTTGCACTGTGTAATCCAAGTTTAAATTTTTTTAAGGGATAGCTGGGATATCATTTGCAAAACAGAAAGGTTTATCTTTCACAGTCTAAAGTATTCCAGTAAGTCATAAATCAACTGGTCATTTCTCCATTTAATGATTTACCACCTTATCAAAAGCATCTCCTTGTTAGCTTTTTATAAGGCTTATCATCTAGAGCCAGCCTCCAAAATTAGAGGCTAATAAATTATTAGCTACATGTCTAGATGTGCAACAGCTGACTGAGGAGTAATAAAAGATCCCTCCCTCCTTACTATTCATCTGGGTAATTAGTCTGTATTCACCGGCACAATGCTGTAAAGATCTGGAAACCATTCTGTTAATGTGTTCAATATAGGCAGCTGGGGGAAAAGCCTGGTGGAAAGGGTTTGGAGAAAGAACCTCAGTAATATTTGACTGTTTCTACGGATCACATTTAGATGTCTTAAACCTCTACCTCCCTCTCTCATCTGTCTGTAGAGAGAGGCAAATATTTATATTTTGATTTACAATTATGAAAATCATGGGCTTTTCAAGTATGCTGTCAGATTTCACTCATCTTGATTTGGCTTCCACTAATTTTGGAAGTCCACATAATGCTAGCAAAAAGGCCACCTTTTAAAATCAAGTCCTGGGGCGCCTGGGTAGCTCAGTCAGTTACGCATCTGCCTTCAGCTCAGGTCATGGTCCCAGGGTCCTGGGATGGAGTCCCATGTTGGGCTTCCTGCTGAGCAGGGAGCCTGCTTCTCCCTCTCCCTCTGCTGCCGCTCCCCTTGCTTGTGTGCTCTCTCTCTTGCTCTCTCCCTCTCTCTCCCTGTCAAATAAATAAATAAACAAACAAACAAAAATAAAAGAAAATCCTTTATTTCCTGCTAAATTTGCAAGCAAATTATGTAAATATATCTTAAGGGGGTGAAGATCTTTTTTTTTTTTTTTTTTGTCAGAGAGAGAGAAAGAGAGAGAGAGCACAAGCAGGGGGAGAGATAGGCAGAGCAAGAAGCAATTTCCCTGCTGAGCAAGGAGACCGATGCGGGACTTGATTCCAGGATCCCACGATCATGACCTGAGCCTAAGGCAGATGCTTAACGACTGAGGCAAGGGGATGAAGATCTTTTATATTCCATTAGATAGTAAAAGTTTTCATGCACTTCAGAAGTATCCTTTCTAGCCCAATCTAGATATGTAATTATGTCCTGCCTTGGAAGAACACAGATAGACTAGATAGATAGGTAGATGGATGGATGGATGGATGGATGGATGGAAGGAAAGAAGGAAGAAAAAAAGGAAGGAAGGAAAGCAGGGGGGGGAGGAAGGAAGTGAAGGAAGAAAAAAAGAAAGGAAAGAAGAATCTATAGATCACTAAGGACCTAGGACCTACCACTCAGTTTTGCAGATCTAGAAATGTGGTATGCTTGATTTTCTCAGGATTGATTAGTGCTTGGAAGCTGATTCAGTCTAACAATCCCACGTAAGAATATTTATGTTTATATTCAGAGTGCTTTTAAAATTTCACTAGAAGAAATCTCCCTGACCAAGATCTAAGCCCCATCACCTGCCTTCTTATGGAAAGATGTATTCAGCAGAAAAGTCTGGTCAGTGGAGAAGGAATCTGAACCAAAGGAGTTGGTATGCTCTGGCAGAGGTTACTTGAAATTATAGAAAAAAAACAGAGAAGAGAGGGCCTTAAGTAAGTGAGCTGATGGTTGAGGCAAAGGGATACAAATAGCCCTACGTTCGGGCACCTGGGTGGCTCAGTTGGTTAAGCGACTGCCTTCGGCTCAGGTCATGATCCTGGAGTCCCAGGATCGAGTCCCTCATCGGGCTCCCTGCTCGGCAGGGAGTCTGCTTCTCCCTCTGACCCTCCTCCCTCTCATGCTCTCTGTCTCTCATTCTCTCTCTCTCAAATAAATAAATAAAATCTTTAAAAAAAAAAAAAACAAATAGCCCTACGTTCAAGGGGTCACCACATTCAAGATTCAGTCCAGAGATCTGGAAGGGCAGAAACTCAGTGCTGATGGTAGTCACAGAAGACCAGTCAAAGAGGGAACGCTTATATTAATGCTTGTTAATATAATTCACAATAGGTGAGTGTATATGTCAACACTTTCCACAAAATATTTCCTGCTTTTCACTTTCCTAAAACATGGTAGGATTATATTTCCCCCACCCCATTGATATTAGACATGCTCATTGCTTTAGCCAAAGAAAATATAAATAGAAGTGAAATGTGTCATTTCCAGGCTGAAGCTCCAAGAAGCACGGTGTGATTTGCCACATCCCCTGCTATGGTTATCATGGCTGCACAGAGATGAGGAGAAGATGCAAAGCCTTCTGTCAACATTTGTTGGGCATATGTGTGAGAAAGAAAGAAAGAATTCTTGGGCTAAGCTGCTAAGACATTGGGGTTGTTTATTACCGAAACATAACCCAACCTATCTTTCCTGTTGTGGTATATAGCCTGGACTTAAAAATTATTTTAAATTAAGGCACCACCTTCTTGGAGTCGAGGTACATTGACAACCTAATTAATACTTAGAAGTTGACTTGTTTATATAATCAGAACAAAGGGAACTGAACAGTGTTGTGAGATGCCTGGGAAAACATAATGAACTACTACTGTACTATAATCGAGCATACTCTCTGGTGATTGCATTAGACCCCCCTGCCAAACACCATAGTTCATTTATTCATTTACTCATTCATTCATTCATTCATCCAACAAATATGTGTAGAGGGCTGGATCCTGGGGATTCAATAATGAAAAGATTGAGACAGTCCCAGGCCTTACAAACGTACCCTTTACTCTCATTCTTCTAGATTCCACGAAGATCATGTACTTTACATCAGCACATATTCCTTTATTGGGACTGCTTAGGCTGACACTTTCCTTAGTTATATTTTTGTTCTAAACATACACTCTCTATCAGTGCTTCTGAAACTATCACGTTTCTTTTCTAATCCATTCCAGGCCAGTGTTTTTGTAAAATATTGTACAATAAAAATAAGTTACTGGAAAGACATTACATGTGATTGAATGTCAAAGCAATGGTGATAAGCTATAAAAGTTTCTAAATGATTATTTGCAACTTCTGTACTTCTCTCCTTCCAGGTGGACAAAAGTTCACAGACCAGCACTGGTCTATGGACAATACTTTGAGGAGGACTACTCTGGACAAGCAGGGAGGACCAGTACAAACTAAGTTGTCTATTTTCTTTTGTAAAACCATCTGCTTCTTAATCACCAAAGTTATAAAAGTTTTATATGCTGAGTAACCTCTTCAGGTCAGCCCCCACGGCCCATTCAGCTAATCACTTGTATGATTCTATAGTTAATATTATTTTAAACCAACTCACTTTTTATATGGATCCATTTTTTAAATGTCTACTCCACATAAGTAGAAAATCAGTTTCATTTGCCATAAATGAGATGTAACTGTGCAAAGAAGTGGTATGAATAAGTTGTTATTCAAGTCTAGGGAGAGAGATGGTGGCCTGCTCCGAGAAGAGTTCAAATGTTACTAATGCAGAACGAAAACTTCCTATTTGACCTAATCAGGAAACTGAGAGTAAATTAAAGAGAACTTGTACTCATTATGTATTTCAATGCTATGTAATGCCCAATTATGTTCCATCTAAAACCATTTTAAGGATCAAACAGTAGTTTCCCTATTCTTCAGAAAACAGGGCAGTATTTTAACTCACCCCATATGAGGACCATCCAAGTTGTCCACCATGACTATGTCTGCCTACAGTCACCCATCAGGTGGTCCTAATCACATGGATAACTGCACACAGGTATCAGATGTCACCACTTCCCTTCCTTGGTCACCCTGTCTTACAGACCACTGATGCTGTAGACCATAGGTTCATTGCAATTCTGAAAGTAATACTCTCCTCAGATCTATACAGTCTTTTTTATATGTTAAAAAAAAGAGATCTATACAGTCTTTATGAGCCCTTTTTTTTTTTTTTAAAGCAGACTCCACGCGCAATGTGGGGCTTGAACTCACAACCTGGAGATCAAGAGTCCCGTGCTCTACTGACTGAGCCAGCCGGGCACACCTATGAGACTTTTTGGACTCTGATTGCAGCATCTGACACACCATGAGCACCCAACTAACTTGTATTTTCTTCCTTCCTCCAATAATAACCAGTTTCTTTTCCTGATGAGAGGAGAAAAATATTTTTTAAAGGCTGGAATTCCCCCTCAGGCTCCCTTGTAGTTACAAGGAGAAAAACTAATTCTTACCCACTTATTTTTTTTTTTTTTACTGTTGGAGTGATTTAATCACAATCCACAATTTTTTCAAAGAGAATATTTTGCATGGTGGATACACAAAAATATTTACAGAACCCACCAGAAGTTAGATGTTATGATTAAACTAGACAATTCACAAAACAAAGATGGCTTAAAACACACACACACAAAAAATCATGATCCACAGTTACAATATTGGTCACATCCTATGGACCTCAGGGGTTTGGCTTGGTCTCTCGGTTTTCATGTATCTACAACTCTATGCAACTTCGAAAATTACTCTGACATTAGGGAGCAGAGGCTCCAAGGTCAGAAGAAGAGTCATTCAGCCGGTTGTGAATTCTCTGTTAATTACCCCCAACTAAACACCAGACCCGGCCTTCTGGGTACACGCGCTAAGCATATGCACAGACTGAAGATTTAAATTTGTGTGATACTCCCAGAGACGTGAATATGAGCCGAATCTTGTAACAATGGAGAGATCCTTCCGCAGGCATTTCTTACCTAATGTTGAACTTTTATCAAAGAATTTCCCCCCCCCCCAACTAACAGTTTCAAATAAATGCTAACCATACAGTGCCTCTTCTCTTCCCTCAGGATATACAAACCACAGAATTCCGATGACTCACCCCAAAATAGCTTATGAATATGCCAGGGGCGGAAGGGCATGCTGTTTGGTTCTCTAAAACTTCCTGCCAAACTGAAGAAACTGAACATACACAGATATTTGGGGACTAACTGTGAGTAATAATGAGAATTTAATCCCCTTTAGTCTTCTGAGTTAGCAACAGCTTGCCTAACATGTCCGGTTACATCCTGTTTGCTACACATGTGACTCCTCGAAAAAATAATAATATAATATTAATAGCACAATGTTTCATTGTTACTGCCATTATCTGTGTCAGTGGTTCTCAAACACTGGCAGCCATTTGTAGACTAAGGTCATCTCTTGGAAGAACTATAAATTCATGGCTTTATGAAACAAACATATTATTATTGTGTCTTTGAAATAAAAAGCCAGGATTCAATGTATGGAATTTTACAGCTACACAAGCCCTTACAAAGGAAAGGCAGTTACTTATATTGATTAAAATCTTGGATTTGAATCTCAGTTCTCACACCAGCTATGGCACCTTTAGGAGGTACTTGACCTAAGTCCTATTTCCCCCATATGTAAAATGAGGAGGATAAATAATACTGTCTATATTTAGGGTTAGGATTCTAGGTCCATAGGGTGAGGATTAAATAGGGAATGTACGTAGATAAGGAGTACTGCGAAGTAAATTATCTAGTGCGATCTCTTTTCACAAATAATGAATTTGAAGACCAAAGCCGTTAAGTGACCTTGGAACAGTCACACACCCATCCCTGCAGTGCCAAGACAGAGCATTATAATGCTGTGGTTAAAAACAGCCCAATTCAGGCCTCAGTTTTCCTACTTGCTAGCTGTAATAACCTTGCGCAAGTCACTTCATTTTTCTGTGCCTCAACATTCTTATGTATAATAGCAAAATAATAATAGTATTTTTCTCACAGCGTTGTTAGGACAGCACAAAAATGCAACATATAACAGTGCCTGGCATGTACTAACTAATCAATAAATACTACCACACCAAAATTGAGAAGTTCTGGTTCGACCAAAAGCAAATTTTAGAGTAAAACAAATGTTAACAATGCCAGACTCTTTAAAACTAAATCCACATAAGCAACCCAAACCTGAAAAAATAAATAACTAAAAAAATATATTTGACGCAGTTTACAAGGTGATCAGAATTATTTGCAGATGTCTTTTCAGATCAAGGTACGTGTCTTCTTCAATGATGTTTATGTGTCATATTTCCCTTTTGTTTTAGAGGAAAGATACCAACGAACAACTTAATATTTCAAACAACAGCCACCATTGCAGGAGTCACTTTGATTGGAGTTTGAAAGGAACGCCACTATGCAGCTGCCCTGGACATTTGTGGAAGAAGTGTAATATGCAAAGGGAAGAGCACCGGACTCCCCTTTCCAGTCCAAGCTCTGACTAGAGTCAAGTTGCTGAACCCCTGAGTTGCCATCTATAAAATGGGGGCAGTTTCTGCCTTGTTACAAATGCTACACGGAAACAAGTATGAGACATGTTTCATAAATTTAGTATGTTCTATTCATATGCATGCTTTAAACAGTTATGGCACTTTAATTGACTAGCTTATTCAAAACTATTCTGCAAGAGTTAAGAGTCAGAAATATACTTTCCTTTTCTTTGCTTATTACATACTCAAAGGACATAAAGACTCTCATTTTAAGGAGCAGTGCAGGAAAGAAACAGGAGAAAGCCTTCAAGTCCCAAAGAGAGAAAGAATTTGAAACTTGCCCATCTTGACATGTGATTAAAAAAGCATACAAGACTGTATGCTTCTGTATCTCTTAACAATAGTTAGCACCCATAGTAGGTGCTTAAGACATATTTGTTAAAAGAATGGATACGACATAAATTAAAGATTTTCGGATTTATTGTGTCCAGCCCCTAACTGACACCACTGTATCCCTACTCCCACCCATTTCATCCCTAATTTGGAAATCACAGACTTAGGCACAGCCATTGATGACCTCCAGGAGTTATGTGCCTATAACTGCTAGCATCTTCACAAAAGGTTAAAAAGGTGACTGTGGTATATACAGAACTTCTTCCCAACTCATCATTTTTTTTTTTTTTTAAGCAACAGACTACCCTTTGTTTTTGCATTGTCTTGAAATTCTGCAAGTGATTTCAATCCTGAGTTGAAACCAAGGGGTCAAAGGACCTGAGAAACCATACTTCCTACCCACAATAGACATCATTTCAAAAAATGAGAGCAAAAATATCTATATGACCTTTGTACTCCCCGCATCTCTTGAAGCACCATAAAAAAAAAAAAATGAATAGGAATGTTCTGTGATTTGGGATGGGGGCCTGGACAGGTATGGCCCCTCACAGCTCCTCACACACCGTCCCAGAGAAAATTTGCTGAACAGAACTCTGCTTGGGGACATCAGGGAGCACTGCGATTCAGACTGCTCCCTCCCAGTCATATCAGAACCCAAGATCAGACAGAGACGCTTCAGGGTTGCACATGTTTGCTGGCCCAGAACTCTCAGTGCGTCAGAGCCTCACCTGACACTGACTCATTGTTGGATGGAGAGCCAAGGCCTAATTGTGTTGGTCATATGTAGCTTCCCATTTGCAGCCAAGTATTCCAAGCTCTTGCAGAAAAAGTTCACCTTGCTCTCCCACTATACCCCAAAATATTTCTAAGACCATAGACACCGCAGACTCCTGAATTCTCTTGCCACCCTCAGTTTGCTCCTGTCTCTTCTGATGGCTCTCCTCCCCCATCACTGCCCACTTCGGTATCAAACCTAATGCAGAAGCTGGGGGCTCCTCCCTGTGGGCTCTCAATAAATATTCATCCAACTCATTTCGGTCACTCTCAGAGATAAGAGGCAGCAAGGATGACCAGATTTCCTAAATACATCTGAAAACCCGTTACCCGGCGCCAGGGTGACAGGAGGTGGTTTCTTTACAGAAAAAGCAATTTTCCCAAATGCACAGTGGTAAGCCTCAATACAGATACTGTGTCTTTTATTCAAGCTTTATAAAAAAATTCAACATGCCTGGCACAGAGCTTAAGGCTCCAAGGCAGAAAATCTAAATTGGTAACAAAATTTTCCCAAAGTCATAGATGCTTCACAGACATCAAGAGTCAAACCCAACATGAAATATGTATTGGACAAAAATAACATAGAGCCAGCTCGTGTTTCTTCATATTTCAGACCGTATGCTTTCCCATCTACCATGGCAGAGTCCTTGTCTTATTCGTTTGTGTACACACTGTGCCTGCAAAGTGCTAGGAACATACATATTTTGGATTTTTTGTTACAGAAATAAAGAATGGACGAATGTGAGGTTAGTAAGAAATGAAGAAGGGAAATGAAAAGGGAAAGAAAAAAAGAAAGACTAAACCTATGGTGAATCAACAGTTATTCTATGAGCATAAGAACTTTGCGTTATTTTTGTGTGAATTAACATCTTAATACTAAAAATGAGCCTCTGAAGTCCAATTCTGTGTACAGGGTGTGTGGGGGGGGGGGCGGAGCGGTGGGAATGTAACATCTAACCCTTGAACTCAAAAGAATAAATTGGGGAAAGAAAGTCTCACACACACTGTTAAAAAAAAAAACACCCAGGTTATTCAAGATAAAAATACTGAACGTGTGGTAGAATCAAACAAACCTAATTTACCAAAAACTAGCATATTCAATACTTCTATAATTCAAGAGGCAAGAAAGGCTATGGTGGGCAAGAGCACACACACAAAATACCCTACATAAACAAAAAAAAACAAATAAAAGTAGGTAGGCCTCAAAGAATTTCGGGGACTCAAACAAAATAGAAAAGAGAGAATTTCAGGGACCAAACTGGGAATGGTGTTTCCTAGGCGCATGCGTGTGGAATGACTTAAATTAATATAAGCCATTACCAGGGAGTGAGGAGGAGATAGAACCAGAACCGTCCCTCTCCCTTCCTGGTTAAATCAGTGACTCTTAACTGTAAATGATAATTAGTAATATTATATTTTAAATATTAATAGTATTTATTAACAAGTAACAGCTACAAATCCAAATTGGGTGGAAAATGACGGAGAAAGAAAAATGTTGAGAAAGAGTGAGTCTGGCAAGACCATTTGGGGATAACAGGGGAAGGCAAGGGCCATGTCAACTAAAAGGCAAGGGTGTGGAGCCACCCTTGCCCACACCGAGGGGGCAGCTCTCTCCTGGGTGCTCACGTAGTTCTGTTCACACATAGAAGCCAGAGCTAGTATTCTTATATATTACTGATTTTGTTGTTTTCCTTGCCAATTTTATCACCTCCTATCATGGTGTTAGCTTATAGCAAGTGCTTAATAAACAGTTGTTGAATGAAAAAAAAATCAACCAATGATATAGCCTCTGACAATGACAGAATTTTCAAGCAGCTCAAGTGGAAGTTCAGCTTTAAAAAAAAAAAAAAACTGATACATGCTTAAAAACAAAACAAAACAAAACAAAAAAAACCTAGACCTGACTCTAAATTTGAGCCTGCACTGGAATACCCTAAACAAGGAAATTCAATAAGAATGGTCTCCCAACCTGGACAAAGCTAAACTCTTATCTATTCCCTGCACCTGTAACCGCTTGATTTATAAATAGTTTGCCCTTTTACTTTGCTTCACAGTCAGCTGCACAGCAGAAGAAATGCCTAAGATCACGTTGCTGTTGTGACTAATCTGCAAGAACAGTGCAGTAGATGAAAGGGAAAGCATCTCTAGAGCTCTCCAAATCAGAAGCAAGAAGCCCACTAGCTCAATGTGGAAAGTTGAAATGCAGGCATCTGTGATGAGACTTGCGAAAAGAAAGAAAGAAAGAAAAGAAAGAAAAAGAGAGAGAGAGAGAGAGAAAGAGAGAGAGAGGGAAAGAAAGAAAGGGAAAGAGAAAGAAAGAAAACAAAAAATAAAAACACTGAAAAGAATCGGGGTACCATGGGACAGAGATAGCGCAAGAAAAGAAAATGATGGATCAGTTTCTGAAAATGTTTGCCCTTATAAGACAGATGTTACAATATCTTAATATAAGTTATAAATGGCATGGTACACAGCCTCAAAATTTGTCATAATGAAGATTATATGGTAGCATAAATAGTTACTTATTGATTGATCTGATCAGTATTTACTGACCTCCTATGTACCAGCTCTGCTTTATATGCTAGGTGTGCATAAGGAGGTAAAACAGGCAAAATCTGTCAGAATGAACCTAACATTCTAGTATAATGTGCATAATATAATGCTATATCCAGGCCCACAAAAAAAACCCAAGACAACAAAAAGGAAAGAAGATGAGTTGTGGTGGCCTGGCAGACACAGTTTTAAATCTCAATTCTGCTCCTGACTTATATAATGTCCAGCAGGCAGGTGCTCTTGCTGATTCTCTTTTGTACATTTCTAATCAAGGGGGATATGAGCTATTTCATAGTATTATTATAAAGATTAAGCAAGATAAAAAAAATCAATCAGAACTGAATCTGACAATACAATGTTTTAGGTGTTCAAAGAAATCCTCCCAGTAGAGAATACCCACCCCCTCCACACACAAACGTAATATATAAAGTAATTTTTTTAACGTAATGCATGGCTAAATATGCAAAAAAGGGAAATTTTCAGAGACCAGAAACAATGGAAAAACAACACATGTAGAGATATATATAAGCAAGTGTTGACCCAACATTTGTCTTGTAGGCATCTGTCAACCCACACTGGACCCAGGAACAGGGAACCATCAAAATGGGGGGAAAACCCTAAAGCCTTGATTCCCCAAAGATCACACATTTTTAAAAGATTTTATTTATTTGAGAGTGAGAGAGAGCACAAGCAGAGGGAGTGGCAGAGGGAGAGAGAGAAGCAGACTCCCCGCTGAGCAGGGAGCCCGATGTGGGGCTCGATCCCAGGACCTCGAGATCATGACCTGAACCGAAGGCAGACGCTTAATTGACTGAGCTACCCAGGTACCCCAAGATCACACTTTCAAAGGTGTCTCAAAAGTGTGTCTCATCCTTAGATCTGGTTGGAGAGCAAAATACCCAGAAAGTTACTAGCCATAATTCTGCACTCACCCAGTTTTAGGACCTTCTGGTCTCAATACCTGTGTGGACCTTAAAAACAAAAACAAAGCTGAAAATTTAATTTACAAGATTCCTGGGTTGCTGATGCCTCTCCCCTGTGCCCCACCCCCTCCCCACCAGCACCTGACAGAAGTAAATATAAATTCTTTCTAGAGGAAAGCTCTTTAAACTCAGGCTTCAAAGAGCTCCCACAGATAAGGAGGCAAGGCACATGGTGTTTACACGCAATAAAACCAGCCACCAGGCATGCAAATCAGTAGAAAGAATAAATCGTAACAAGTAGTCAACATATTAAATAAGTATAGTAAATATTACAAAGAAATAAATAAGTGCAAAAACATGTAAAAGGGAATGAGATTTACAAAAATTACTGGGCAGGTGTTTTAAAAGTACAATTCCTAGAAATGAAAACTATAATCATTGAAATTAGAAATGCACCAGGGGAAGTGTCTAGCCAATATATAGGGTCATGTTTATTTTTATAAGCTTGTATCAATGATCCATACTTTTTTTTCCATCTTTATTTTTTAACAGCTTTATTAGGTATAATTGATATACAAAGAACTGCATGTATTTAATGTACAATTTGATGAGTTCAGACAGATGTAAACACCTGTGGTATCATCACAACAAATTTTGAAGTGCACTATTATTATGCATTGTATTGTTAACTATAGTTACTATGTTGTAAGCTGATCTCTAGAACTTACATACTTTGCTGAAGATGTATACACATACTGAAACTTTTTTGAGAGAGAGAGAGCGTGCAGGAGTGCACCAGTGGAGTGGAGGGGCAGAGGGAGAGGGAGAACGTCAAGCAGGCTCCACACTCAGCGAGGAGCCTGACGTAGGGCTTGCTCTTATGACCCTGAGATTATGACCTGAGCTGAAATCGAGAGTCGGTCGCTTAACCGACTGAGCTACCCAGGCGGCCCCATAACTGAAACTTTATGCCCATTGAACAATAACTCCCCATTTTCCCCATCCCCCAGCCCCTAGAAACTTCTATTGCATTCTCTGCTTCTATGAGTTTGACTATTTCAGATTCCCTATATAAGTGGAATCATGTAGTATTTGTCCTTCTATGACTAATGTTAGTATAATCTTCCAGGCTCATCTGTGTTGTTGCAGCTGGCTGAATTCCTTCTTTTTTAAGACTACATAATGTTTCATTGTCTGTATATGCCACATTTTCTTCAGCCATTCACCCGTTGATGGACACATTGGTTGTTTCCATTTTGGGCTATTCTAAATAATACTACAATAATGTGGAGTGTGATCCATACGTTTTCTATGAAGATATCATAAAATATAATGATTTCCTTAGAGCGAGGGTTCTTAAGTGAGGCCATAATCCTTAGAACTCAGGGAGTCTATGAACTTGAATAGGAAAAAATTTCATATTTATTTTCATTAGTGGAATCTAGCATTTCTTTCCATTTTGAGTGTAAACAACAAAGAATAGTAGCTGTAACAATAACTGACTTTTTCACCATTATGAATCTCAGATATTTTTACATCATATAATTACAATTATTTTTCAGATACCACAAAATATTATTTATACTCATCTCATTAGAATCATATTACTCATTATAATAGACCTATAATGACTTCCCTGTCATAAAGTGGTATTTTTAGGGTGTACGTATTACTAGATCATGATTTTTAAATTTTTGGATACCTATGTTTCAAGACAATTGGCTCATTTTTTATAACTGGCTTCTTTGTAGTCTGGTGTATTTTATTTTATCCTTTAATTTAAAAAGCATTATTTAGAGAAGTCCATAGACTACATCTGACAACCACAGGTGTCCATGACACAAATAAGATTAAGAACAATATTACACAAAAACTCAGAAAAAAATGTTATGACTCTGAAAATTTAAGTTTAAATTGATTTACTTTTAATAGCATGGAGGACCACGGGGAAGGGAGGGAAAACTGAACGGGAAGAAATCAGAGAGGGAGACAAACCATGTGGGACCCTGGACTCCAGAAACCAAACTGAGGGTTAGGAAGGGCGGGGGGTGGGGGAATGGGGTAACCGGGTGATGGGAATTAAGGAGGGCATGTGTGGTGATGAGTGTTATATGCAACTAATGAATCGTTGAACACTACATCAAAAACTAATGATGTACTATATGTTGACTAATTGAACATAATAAAAAAGTAATTAATTTCCCTTTTATTTTTTAACTCTGAAAATGATCTTTGTGTAAGTTACTTAGACAAATTTTATTAAGCATATTTTTGTTTTGGCTTTCAAGTTTTTATATAGATGTTTGTCACAAATTCAATAGTGAAAGAGGAAAGGAGTAAAGAGAAAAAGAAGAAGTGGAAGACACATTTTGCAATCTATCAAGCTATAAGTTCTTACCTCCTGTCTTACCAAAAACAAAAAACAAAAACCAAAAAAAAAAAAATCATTTGAATGCCTCTACGCTCTTGGTCATTTCCACATCACCCATCTAGAAATTTCTACTAAGCATATTTTCAATCTCTTGAGGAAGTAAATTACTTAAACTTACAACCTGGCATGTAAAATAGAATTTCATTTTCAGATGTTTGTCTGAGTTTGGGTATTCCATGGCTTGTCTAACAAGGCTGCTTTATCACACCCTGTCTTAGATCTCTTTCCAAAATGTAGAAATGAAATTTAAATATGTTCCCTTCCCACTGATCTTGTACTCACTTTAACTCCCTCTCTGGCCCTTTTGTATGGCATTCTATCTTAGTCCTTGGAATTCTGCATGTTTGTGTCTCAGGTTCAGTAAACTCAGCTGACCCACCCCACCCCAACCAGAACTTCAAAAGAAGCTGGGAACAGCCGCACTTGTTCTAGCTGGAACATCATCCTAAGTCCCTCCCTGTTTACTCTTGAGATGTTTGGGCCTCCTTTCATCTCCAGTTCTCGGATTCTTCTCTGACGTCAGCATCCAACCGTCTGGATTCCAGGCTGTCACTGAAAGCTTTATGCCGTGATGATTCTGGGGCTGTGATCTCCACACTAATTTTGCAGTTTCTACTGCCTTGAGTGAGAAATCCCCCTATCTAGGATGAGCCTTCAAATTCCCAGGGGACAGGGATGTGGACATCTATTGCCTCTTTTCTTTCTTTCTTTCTTTCTTTCTTCCTTGAATTAAGCAAACTTTTATTGAAGCTTAAATTGTGGTACAGAAATACATTTCAACTGATTTAAGTCCAACACCATGAAGAGAGAAATAATGGCACCAAAATTTTCCCTCCTCTATCATACACACTAGGATTAATTTCAATTACTATTTAATCTATAGTTTTAATTTTTCTAGGCTTTCTTCCACACAAATTTGTGCAGTTTTCAATATTAGAAATCTTTAATCTATTAGGGAAAAAAATCAGACCTCAAGCCAACAAATGTCATCAAATCTCCTGGGACACTGTTCTATTGCCTCTTTTCATACAGCCCAGCCAGACCTGGAAAGATCTGTACCATTAGCCACTGTTGAAACAGGACTTTTCAATGACCCACTGTATGATATCATTGACCTTCTGCTGTAACTAAAATAAGATCAACCCTCTTGTTACACTTTCATATCTACTTCAGCAAAGTGACATATCCAATGTAAGAGAAAAGTGGCCTTCTCTGAAGTTTCCTTAGGGGTTAGAAAGTGCAGCGAATTACACCTCACAACGCAGAGAAAAACTTCCAAAGAAAAATGTCTCTTACTCATCTTTTTCCCCCAAATCCCCACATCATACAGCAGCAGTAGTCCTCTCTGTCCCTCGCTCTCTTTCTCTCTTTTTCTCTCTCTGAATCTCTAGCTCATTGCTGCTTTCTAACTTCCATGCAGCTATAAAAGAGAATGAGGAGGATCACTATGATTTCATGTGAAGCAATTTCCCAAAGACATCGTGAAGTGACTGACAGCACAATGCATAACAGCAGATGTATTATTCTGTCTTTTGTGTAGCGAATCATACATATACCTGCATCTCTTTACCAAAAAAAAAAAAAAGAATAAATGAGAAACTTGAAAACCATGCACATGGTTACCTGCAAGGGGTGAGGGGAACAGAGTAGAAGGAATATGCAAGGCAGTGACATTTCCCTGAGAAATCCTATTTTTTAGAGTTTTGACTTGAAATCATGTTAATATTCTATATACTCAAAGAATACACAAAAATCTAAAGAAAGGATAAGAGGAAAAAAACTAACACTGAAACAAATGAATCCAATGTTATTTAAAACAACAACAACAACACACCCATCATATTACAGGGATGAAATGGCAGTAAGAGCTACTCCAAGTCCCTTACGGCCACAGGGTCTGAATCCCAGCCTTGGGCCTGGCATAAAGCAGGGGCTGGAGAGCAGCAAACACATTCTGAATTCTTAGTAACAGGTTTGTTTTTTAACGGTGTGGGCAAAGAGATCTTGAAATTATCTCATACCTATTATAGGGTTTAGCAAATAAACTAAGGTATGGAGATGGCTGGGAACCTTGGTTTTCTCACTGTGGAAGGAAGGCCAAACTAATGTGGAACAGGGAAGGCAAAAACCTTGTGAGGATAGAATTGAATTGGCAGGACCAGCATGGGCATAAGATCTCTAATACACATATTTCTATATGCATGTGTATGTGGCACAAACATATGTATTTGTGGAATTTATGTATGTGTATATATATAGCAGGTATTTATGTAATTTATATATGCGCATATGTGTATATGTATAGCATATGTGTGTACATAGAGATTCTGTGAATAGAACTAAGATTCTATATGTATACATATACATATATATATGTTAATCTATATGTATACATTAAGATTCTATTTACAGAAAGGCTTAAAGGATATCATAGTAGCAATGAACACCCCTAGTGCCCAGATCTTAATCTCAAATACCATTTCTCACTAAAGGGAACCAGGAATCCTAGTTTCCCTGATACCAAGCTTCATTTAACTGCTCAAACTGGAACTTTTTAATTAACTTTTAAAATGAATAGTTATTACTAAGGATTAAAGATCTCCAAATGTTCTCCATGTTCTTTTGAAAGGTATATAAAGACCCTCAACCTTTAATATTTTAACATCAAATCAAATTCCTAGAGTCTTTTGGCAAATAACTTCTTAAAATCTTTGAAGGCCCCTATCTTATAATTCGAAACAGAAATGAGCTATTGATATGAGTTTACTGGGTTTTGGGATAGCAAAAATGTCAGAATGCTAGCAGACCTAAGACTCTGTCTATAACTATGTCACCAAAGAAACTGTTTGAGAAATTAACTTGTAGACAGAGTAGCCTTCATGCGGAAAACACATTATTTTTTGCTTCAACAAAAACTTTTCCTACATTAGATGGTAGTTATTCAGGAAGATCTGTGATCTATGAGTTAAATCAAAGGTCTGTCATTAATGCTTCTTCTAACCTCTAAGCTTGAGAATAACTGAGCATTTTTTTTTTAATGCAAGACTGTTGACCATATAAGGAGAGCTGTACACCTTTTGGTCACCTCAGGCAACCTCCTGTTTTGCATCCTATTTCACTTGATTTAACTTTTTGGCACCAAACTTACAGTTTCTTTACCAAAAATAGCAGCCTTAGGAGACCAGTAGATTGTGAAGAGTGCCTTATCATAAAGGGAAAAAAAGTATATGGTCTTCTCATCCTCTTCCTGTAATGAAGTGGGACCATAGGTTTCACGTGGGACCTACCTTCAGATGCTATCAGGAGGGAGCCCTTCAAACCCCAGCTAACCCCCACAGCAAATGACTCAACCTGCTTCCTATTTATAAGGTCAGTGAAGAAAGGAGTGGCCAAAGCCCCAAGGGGTAAAAACCCCTAATTGGGAGCCAGGGCACCATCCTAGGCAGTTAAACTTAACTACACTCTACCTAGCCTGACTACATAGTTTGCCAGCAGGTCAGGAAGCGTGGGTGTCCTGAAAACTCAAAACAGGAAAGAGGCCATTCAGGTCTACTAGTTCATTCTTCAGAGATCAAAAGTGAGGTGAAGTGAATTGCTCAAGACAAAACAAAACAGTGGCACGCCTAGGACTAAAACTCTAATCTTTGGTCTAGATTCCAGAATTTTCTCTGGAACAGAATTTGTGTGATGCTGATTTTTTTAATGTAAGCTGCTTTAATCAGCTAATGGTTGGAATGTACACAAGTTATTAAATGTATATAGGGAAACGGTTGAGGTAAAATTACCAATTTGTGAAAATCATTACAGATGAAAACAAAGGCAAGTGATGCATTGTGAAGAAAATGAAGAAAAATTCTTAAAGCATGGCATGTTAGCACTGAAAAAATCCTGGAAGGTGATCTGCTTCAACATTTTTACGAGGGTTTGTTGTTGTTGGGTCTTCTGTGGTTGTGTTTTTTTTGCGGGGGAGGGGAGAAGTGTTTGGTTTGGTTTTGCTTGTTTTGATCGGTTCAAACAGCGCCCCCTGAGGCGCCTTTTCTTTCCCGGGGACTCAGCGCGAAAAGCCCCGTCTACTTCAGCCCCTTGTTTAATTTCACGGAAACTGAAGGCCAGACACCCAGGTCCCTAAGAAGCAGAGACGTTACTTAATGAAGTAACGAAGTAAAGATACTCTCTCAATCCGTTCTTACACTGCTGCAAAGGGAGGCAGAGGGAAAGGAGGAAGGGAAGGAGGTGAGGAGGGGGGATCCATCCTCTGCGCCGCTTGCCCGGAACCCTGGCGGGCGGGGGGCCCCGGACCGAGGCCGGCGAGCCCGGGGCCGAGCTGGGCGCAGACAGGCGGCCGCCCAGCGCCAGAGACGCCGCGGCCTCCAGGAGACTGGGAGGAGGCAGGAGGCGGCCGGAAAGCTGGAGATCCGCTCCGCCGCTCGCCGCTCGCGTGGGAGGAGGAGACCAGCAAGGTGCGGGCTCATTCCGGGAGCGAACATCGGGAGAGTGAATGCGGGGCGGCAGGAGGTTGCAAAAGCAGATCGGGTCCCTGCGGGGCTGCAGTTCACAGTAGAGTTAGGATCGCTGTGGGTGTGTGTGGGCGCGCGGGATCGCGGGGGCGCTAAGAAAGAATCCCCACAGGCCAATTCTTAGGGAGAATGTGGTGGAGATATTCCAGGATGGGTTGGTATATATGGATATCCGGCTGGATTGACGAGACACAGTGCAGTCGTCAAAGGTCTTTTGCAAAAGGTGTCTGCACATTGTTAAGGTTTCAGAAATCCCAGCCTGCACCACAGTTGCTTTGGAAGAATGACGGATTAAAAAGCCTTGGCTCCCAATGTTAATCTTGATCCTGGGGAACATGAGAATCTAGCTTGGTGTTCTGATTTAGGAAATGACTGTGCCTGAGTAAAGTTACATGAAAGAATCATAAAATGGAGGGGTCATTTAAAATCCCATCAGGCCCAGCACTTTTTTTCAAAAATTAAATATTTAAAGCAGTCAAAACAGACCGCTATTTATCTTAAAGTTAATACTTTCCCAGGTGTATTAATGACTCAATCGTTTATATCACACAACACATTTTCATTGACTGTCATGTTCAAAGTAATGTAGGAGATTAAAAAAAAAAAAAAAGACTACAAAGAGGGTCTTCTAACAATCTACCAAGGGGGGGGGGGGGGGGGGGCGCCTGGGTGGCTCAGTTGGTTGAGCATCTGACTCTTGGTTTTGGCTGAGGTCTGATCTCATGGGTCTGGGATGGAGACCCAGTGGGATCTGTGCTCAGCGGGGAGTCAGCTTGAAGATTCTCTCTCTCTGCCCCACTCTTGCTCCCCCTGTTTCTCTCTAAAATAAATTGCTGCGCTCTCTCTCGCTCTCAAATAGACAAATCTTTTTTAAAAATCTACCAAGAAAAGATAATTCTAAATCAATGCATCATTAATGTGTTATGACCAAAGATTAATAAGGAAATGAAAGGTTATCCCTTATATGATATGAAAATGAAATGATTGGAAAAGGTCCTGTCCGTGCTTCTCATCACACCATACTCCTAAATTTAATTCAGAAGGAATAAAGAATAAAGTATTTTTAAAAATCATAAATCAACATGAAGCAAATTTAAGTATATATTTACTATTTGAGAATGGGAAGGACTAAGTAAAATCTTTGAAAGAAATAACAATAAAAACCATTGATAGGCTTGACTATAAAAATGTAAAATCTCTTTAGGAAAAAACAAATGAACTTAGAAGAAAAAGTTAGAAAAATATTTGCCAACATTAGCAACAATACAGAAAAAATTTGTATCTTTACTATAGAAAAATATTAACAACTCAGTAAGATGGGTCCTGAAATAGAAAGTTGGTCAAACATTTTAATAGGCAAAAAATTACAGTTATAGAGGCGCCTGGGTGGCTCAGTCGTTAAGCGTCTGCCTTCGACTCAGGTCATGATCCCAGGGTCCTGGGATCGAGCCCCACGTCAGGCTCCCTGCTCAGCGGGAAGTCTGCTTCTCCCTCTCCCACTCCTCCTGCTTGTGTTCCCTCTCTCGCTGGGTCTCTCTCTGTCAAATAAATAGATAAAATCTTTAAAAAAAAATTACAGTTATAAACATTTGAAAAAATATTTCCAAAAAGCACTGAAACATAATTCATTCTCACAAAAAGTTAAATGAAAAAAGAAGACAGATGTAATATTTCATACATCAATTTATCCAAAAAGTTGCATGTTAATATTTTATGCTAATGTGAAGTAGAATTAAAATAAGTGCTAATTTTCTGGAAATTGGAAAATAATTTCTGATGGATCATGAAGCAATAAATACTAAGAAGCTTACAAGTATTCATACTCTGAACACAGTAATTCCATTTTAGGGACTTAGGCCATGGAGTAGTCATAGATTCACACAGATTTGTGAAAATAATAATTGTTCAATGACTTGGGAAATGCATAAGATAAAACGTGAATTGCAAAAAGTGGGTTACAATGAATGAAAGCCTGTTTGTACACATTATACACACTGTATGTGTCACAAGCACATAGCTACACTGAAGACTGCAGGAAATATTCCAGGATATTGAGTGGTCATCACTGGGTCATGAAACTATGACTGATTTTCCAACATTTTTATAAGGAACACGAATTACTTTCATTACCAGAAAAATAAATATTATAAAATGGAAAACAATACAAAAGAACAAAAATAAATTATCCAACATTCTCTTTCTTTTATTTTTCATTTTTATTTTTTATTAACATATAATGTATTATTTGTTTCAGGGGTACAAGTCTGTGATTCATCAGAGAGAAAAAAGTGTAAGTTCTCATGAACCTATCATCCAGCTTCAAGAATTATAAATATTTTTACAATCTTGTTTCATTTAAACCCTCACTTTTGTGTGTGTGGAGGGGCTAGAGAATTTAAGCAAATTCTAGACATTGTGTCATTTCACCCATAAATACTTCTTCATTATGCATGGCTAATTGAAAGAGTATGTTTTATGTGCAAACCATGTCATTATCACAACTTACAAAATTAACAATTTTAATATAGTCAATCCATATTCAAATTTACATGATTGTCTCACATATTTTAACAATATGTCCCATTTGCTATAATTATGCAAAAAGAATGCGAAAAGTCACTAGAAATCATAAAAGACACTTATTTGAAGAAGTGTTTATACTAATAATATATGGTGATGATGAGGAGGAGGATAGATTTGTGATCTATTTAGTAAAAGTAATTATTGTGTCTGGGATTAAGTTGCAAAAATCCTTAGCTTTAAATTGCATAATATTTCAGAAAGTCAATTTAAAAGTTTTTGCTTTTTATTTTTATAAAATTTTATTTGGTTTCCTGAGAATGTTGGATAATTTATTTTTGTTCTTTTGTATTGTTTTCCATTTTATAATATTTATTTTTCTGGTAATGAAAGTAAACAAATGTGATGCAGACAGAAAGATGCTGGCCCTTTACACCCATCCATGCCAGGGCGAGGTCATACTTTATCCACTACCACATTGCAACAACCTGCAACTCTGAGTTGTTTTCTTACAGGAGCATATGCATGTATTGATTTTCCCATACCTCTTGCCCATTCCCCTTAGTAAGTAAGAATATATTTCAGAGGGCTAGAGATCGAGCTTAAAACATTGGAATACAACTAAAACATGGGCCTTAAAACTCAATGGCTCATGCGGAACCCAACTCATATTTATTGGCCATGACACTTGCAATTGATAATAAATGACTTGCCCTTGGTGATATTTTTTTTTTAAACCTGATCTGAATAAGTTTTAGAGTCAGAATTTAGATGAAAATTTACAAAGATGATGTGAAATTGTTATGATTATTGTTATTTAAAATAATTAATCACAAGGTGACCTTTAACTTTCATGTAATTAAATGATGAGTCAATTTTTCTAGAATTTTCTAGAAACTAGAATTTTTGCCTTGTCAGCCTTAGATGATAAGGCTGAGCTTGGGACTAAATATAGGTTAGTGCCTTTATCACCATGGCTCCAAAATGTACAGGAAAAGACTTTAAAAACTAGAAAGCGGAAAGGAAACTTTCCCTTTTCTGTCATCAAACAAGATTGTTAGCAATCTGCTAGAATCGATTCCAATACCCTTTTTCATCTTCTTTCAACCTGGTCATTGGGGTTTTGAAACACTGCCTTGTAAGGAGAAAGACTGCTCATTAGAAATGGAGGCATTCACTCAACATCACTCGGCATCAGAGAACTATAAATCAAAACCTCAATGAGATACCACCTCACACCAGTCAGAATGGCTAAAATTAACAAGTCAGGAAACGACAGATGTTGGCGAGGATGCGGAGAAAGGGGAACCCTCCTACACTGTTGGTGGGAATGCAAGCTGGGGCAGCCACTCTGGAAAACAGTATGGAGGTTCCTCAAAAAGTTGAAAATGGAGCTACCCTACGACCCAGCAACTGCACTACTGGGTATTTACCCCAAAGATACAAATGTAGGGATCCGAAGGGGCACATGCACCCCAATGTTTATAGCAGCAATGTCCACAATAGCCAAACCATGGAAAGAGCCTAGATGTCCATCAACAGATGAATGGATAAAGATGATATGGAGATATATATATATAATGGAATATTATGCAGCTATCAAAAAATGAAATCTTGCCATTTGCAATGACGTGGATGGAACTTGAGGGTATTATGCTAAGCGAAATAAGTCAATCAGAGAAAGACAATTATCATATGAGCTCACTCACGTGAGGAATTTGAGAAACAAGACAGAGGATCATAGGGGAAGGGAGGTAAAAATGAAACAAGACAAAACCAGAGAGGGAGACAAACCATGAGACTCTTAATCTCAGGAAACAAACTGAGGGTTGCTGGAATGGAGTGGGGGTGGGAGGGATGGGGTGGCTGGGTGATAGACATTGGGGAGGGTATGTGCTATGGTGAGTTGTGAATTGTGTAAGACTGATGAATTACAGACCTGTACCCCTGAAACAAATAATACATTATATGTTAATAAAAAATAAAAGAAATGGAGGCATTCATTTTTTCTAAGGTGGAAAATTTAAGTGAATCAACAAAGCATCAATTGATAGGGTTCCACAATGTCAACAGTGAAGCTAAAGGACTTTAGCCTTATCACAAAGTTGTCAATAAAAGGATTGTATGATAATAGGACAAAGAAGGGAAGTGTTCAAATAATGGTACTTATCACCTTGGATTTCCAGGGGGGTTATAAAATGCTCTTGCTAGTTTAGGCCTCCCTTCAAGTGTGAAGCAGGTAAGGAGAGTGGCCCTCTCTCTTACCTATTGCAGGCCTCAAGTAGAAATGGCCAATCGACTTTCCTGAACTAACAAAGTCACCTCTCAACTAAGGGTGACATCATAAATTCTCTCTGTCTGCAATGGTTAATTTTAATGTGTCGATTTGGCTGGTGTCGTGTCCAATTGTTTGGTCAACCACCAATCCAGATATGATACTGCGAAGCTATTTCTTAGATGTGATTCACATTTAGTCAGTAGACTTTGAGCAAAACAGATTACCCTCCATAATGTAGGCAAGTTTCATCCAATCAGTTGAAGGCCTTAAGAGCTAGGACTGAGGTTTCAGGGTAGAGACAGATATATATGCTGTTGTTCTGTTTCCCTGGAGAATCCTGAGTAATATAATATCTTAGAGTGTTTCCAAAGTTTTTGTGAATGGAAAGTAAGTGACTCTCTTTTTAAAACTTAAAGTAGAGGTGGCTCTGTGGCGCAATGGATAGCGCATTGGACTTCTAAAACTTAAAGTAGTTCAAGTAAGTGATTTTTCTCTGATTTTATAGTTTATAAATCTATAAATATCACCACATTTTCTCTTACTTCCTTTTTAAAACCCACAAATGGTTTCCCAACCTCCAAAATTCTTAGCATGGTCCACAACGCCCTGTGTGATCTGCCCCAGATAGGAGGTTCATTTGAGCAGATTCACAGACATCACTTCCTACTGTTGGGTATGACAGTCAGCGGAACAAAGATGTCTCAGTCTGTCCCTGGTGAACACAGAATTAAAGCACTTGGGCATAGATGCTCTTAATAGTCTCAGTGGAATATCTGAGTGGATTGTTCTATTACTTGCTAAGTATTTCTGTCCAGACAACAGGGGCCTGCCCTCAGATGCAGATTACTGTCTCCTCTGAGAACTGCTAACTGCCAATGACAAGGCTTTCCTCATGGGCGCTCATTTCTCCAGACCCCATTTCCATAACTCAATCTGTTTTGACAATACAACATCGCCATGGGGCGGGGGGGGGGGGGGGACAATACACTGTCCTGTTTACACACCCTGATCACTTTGATGGAACCTGAGAAACACCCTCGTGCCTATGTCTTTGTCTCATTAGCAACTCATTTACAAAATTATCTCTTAGGTTACTGCCACAGAAGCCACCTTATATCTACTTTGGATCTGTGTTTTTATTTTCTTCAGTTTGAGTGAGAAATGTTTTCTAACACAGTCCCTGTAATCTGAGAGTAATGTTCCCTTGTGGGATCTAGAGCTCCTTGTGCCCTGATTAGGTTGTCCCATTCTTGAATAATATGGCCATATGGTTGGTCCCTATCTCTGAGTCATTCAGCACCTTCCCTTAAACCTGTCTAATAACCTCTGTTGTCAAAATATTGGAAGAACTGAGGTTATCCCATTCCCACCCCTCAACAAGCATGATTGAGAGATATCCTACTTACTTTTTGAGAGATATGCCAATAAAATGTCCCATAACAGAAGTAGAAATCTGTGGAGATTTCCCAATAAAAACTAGAAATGGAATGAATCCGTAGAAAGTTACAGCTATACCCACATCCATCACGCTGGCTATGCAACCATATCTCACGCTATAATACACGTGCACACGCACACACACACACACACACACACACACCTTCAACGTACCATCACCACCATCACAACAACAACGAAAAGGGACAAGTCTCACATAATCCTAATCAAGTATAATCACAGTATTATAAAAAGAAGAGTTTGGACTTTGTGACCGTAAGTATTAAATGAATCAACAGAAGGAAGAGGTTCTGTGTAGGACCTAGAAATCGAGAAGTAAAGCAAGAAGTGGTCAGTGTATCTCACGCATCATCCAAGGGGGAAGTGCCTTGAAACTTGAGCTTGGACATACCATTTTTCTAGGCAGATAATAAAGATAATAGCTCCCACCCATATAGTTCCTACTCTGTGCCAGGAAAAGTTCTAAGTGCTAGGCATTTACTAACCCATTTAATATGCATAGCAGCCTATAAGTACTATTATTTTCCCCATTTTCAGGTAGGGAAAACTGAAGCACAAAAGATTTATTTCACTGGCCCCAAAACCAGGAGTGGAGATGGACTTGATTCTAGATATGTGCCCCCAGGATCTGCTCTCTAATATTAGAAGAGTAAAACTGGAAAAGACTGCTTCCCTTTCTGTTTAGGAAGAGAGAAGAGAAAACTAGTGTTGCTTGGGCAAATGTGAGTGGCTGGGGATTATGCCAAGAGTGTTATATACACTGTGTTGGAAACAACCCCTGAATCAAACCATCTGATCCTCATTTTATCGAGGTAGAAACTGGGCCTCAAGAGGCCCCTCCTCATTTTATGGAGGTAGAAACTGGGCCTCAAGAGGCCCCTCCTCATTTTATGGAGGTAGAAACTGGGTCCCTGGAGAATCAAGTACTTTCTTGAGAATTACCTGGGGAACTTGTCAAAATCAGAGCCAGTGTGCTGGTTTCCCTTCATTCATCTTGAAACTAAGCAACAAACAAATGTAGTATATTAAACAGACCCTGGCAAGAAGATGCGATCTTGAGATTACGGTCCATGTGTTTATCTGATATGGACCAATGAATCACTTGATAAAACATGCCACACACACACACACACACACACACACACGAGAAAAAACAAAAACAGGAAATTCAGTTCAGCTGTCTTCTGAACTAGTCAAATTTAGTTGAGCGTAACTTAATAGATTCCATTCTACTGATTATGTGAGTCAACAGAGAGTGTTATGTTTAATGAAAAAGATGTCTCAGAATCTGCAGAATTGAGCACATTTTAAATGACTCCAATTGTTTGGTTAGCACCCTAAAAACTTGTTTAGATGTAGGAGAGAGTTATAATAGAAGTTACAATAGAAGTCAAAACTGGAGCCAAAATCAGCATCCATGAATCTCTCTAAGTATAACAACTTACCCAGAGATATTTCCTTCAAACAAATTTACATTTTCTTTCAAGGATAAAAATAATTGCTCTTCTAAAAGGGTCTATGGAAAATAAAGATTAAAACTGTAAGATTAAAACTTACTATCCTGTGGTGGTTATGTTAATATCTGAGGCTGAGATAGTATTTTACAATGCATGCATTTTAGATAATATTTATATCACACTATATATACACTTCTGGGTCCTTTTCAATTAACATTTTATTTGGAATATTTTCCTACACTATTGAATATTCTTTGAAATTTAAAGCTGCATAGTATTTATAGCATAGATATACCACAGGATATCTTCTACTGTCAGACATTTATTTATGTTGTTACCAGCTTACACTATAATAACCAATGAGGTAAATGTAGCAAGAGTATTGACACATTACTCTGAAAAACTGAAAATAAGGAAAAGAATCAAGCATGTATCATGCCTTTCCAGCATGAACTCTTTTAGGGTAATCAAGTTGTTGGAGAGAGAGCTTTTCTTTACAGAAAATTTCCAGTTGATGCAAAAGGACTGGTTGAATTAGAAAAATACCATTTTGTAAGGTCTAATGAAATAGTGGCTCTAGGCAATGATCACTAATAAATGTTATAACTAACAATTATGTAAAAAGTCAATAGGAACCTTGACAAAGAGGGTTCATCAGAACTACAAATCCATCTTAGAGTCGCTGAAAGTGGGGCAACCAATAATTATGTGCATACTGATATAATACAACAGGAAGTACAAAACACCACACATACAGTATTCCTGCCAAAAAATAAAACTGAAAATGAGCTTGACTAATCAAGCCTGATTCTCAGTGCTAGTTTACAGAAAATAAGAGAGAAAGAGAAAAACATTAAATGATACCATGAGGCAGACATCAGCTAAGTCTGACATTCTATAGGACTAATGACCTAGTTTATTTATCAAACAAATAACAGGAGAAAGAGAAAGGGGGGACTGTTATACATTAACTTAAGAGATGTAACAACAATATGTGCAATGTGCAGACCTTTCTTTTGGATTCTAATGTAAGCAAAACAGTTATCAAAAGACATTCTTTAGTCAGGGAAGAAATGTGAACATAAATCTGTTTAATTCCCTTAGACTTAATAATGGCCTTTGGAACTTTTTAAAGTTTTATCATACTGAAGTATTCACAAATAAAATAATAAGAGGTCTTTCATTTGCTTTAAAATAGTCCTGGACAGAAAGCACACAGAAACAGATGAAATAGGAGTGGGAAAATATTAATAATTTCTGAAGCCAGGTAATGGGTACATAGAGATTGATTGTCATATTCTCTCTACTTTTATATTGGCATAAAATTTTCCAAAATAAAAAGCATTCCTAAAATATTGAAATAAAAATCTTTGCATATATATTTGTAATATATATATCATATATAGATATATTTCAGTGATATTTATCTATCTTTGTTTGAAATTTTTACTAAAACCACAGAGTATATTCCTAGAAAGAGAATTATGAGGTCAGAAGGCACAAACTTATTTGAGGTTCTCAAAAAAATTTTTAAGTGCTCTCCAGAAAGTGTTCATACAACAATTTATGACCCCATTGATGTGTCCATCGCCAGACTATTATCAAATTGAATATATATTTTGAAACATTCATTCTATTTTGGTAGAGAAAGGCTATCTTGTTTTAATTAGTGCTTTTCTTAGAAAATGAGTTGAAATCTTTGAATTAAAATTAGCCTCTTATATTTTGTCTTCACTGAATTTTCTGGTTAAACCTTTTATCCGTTTTTTCATTGCAGTCTTAGAGATTTTTGTCTTTGATCTGTAAGAACTTTTTTTTAAAAGATTTTATTTATTTATTTGACAGAAAGAGAGACCGCGAGAGAGGTAACACAAGCAGGGGAAGTAGAAGAGGGAGAAACAGGCTTCCCACAGAGCAGGGAGCCTGATGTGGGATTCAATCCCAGGACCTTGGGATCATGACCTGAGCCGAAGGCAGACACTTAATGACTGAGTTACTCAGGTGCCCCAGAATTTTTTTTATACTAAAAATGACAGCCCTTCTTAATCTGATGTCAAATATTTTCACATCCATTGTTTGATTTTCATTTTTTTCATTTATGACAATTCAAAAGTCAACTTTTATGTGATCAAATCTATAAACATTTGTGCTTTCTTTCACTGCCTTTATGCTTAAAAATTCCTGTCCTCTCCTAAGATCAGGTAAATACTCATGTTCTTATAATTTTTTAAATGATTTTTTACTTCTACTTTTTTAATCCATCTGGATTTCGTCTTGGCATGTGGCTTATGGTGTTAATTGGGATTTTTAGTCTTTTTCAAATAGTCAGTCATTTTTTTTCTTCTTCATTTTTTTCTTTTCTTTTTCCTTTTTCAGGTTTAAGATACCTCCTGACACATAATAAAGCTCTCCATATACTCTTGTATGTTTCTGACCTTCTTGGTAACATGGCTCCCTCTTACTATTGAATTTTGTGCCTACACCATATGATTATGATTTTGCACCTGGTGAATAGAGATATTTGCAAATCACATATCCAATAAAGGATTAGTATCCAAAATACATTTAAAAACCTTTACAACTCAACACCAAAAACCCCCAAATAATCAAATTTAAAAAGGGGCAGAAGACATGAACATATATTTCTCCAAAGAAAACATCCAGATAGCCAACAGACACATGAAAAGGTGCTCAACATCACTCATCATCAGGGAAATGCAAATCAAAACCACAATGAGATATCACATCACACCTATCAGAATGGCTAAAGTCAAAAACATAAGAAACAACAAGTGATGGCGAGGGATGTAGAGAAAAAGGAACCCTCATGCACTGTTGGTGGGAATGCAAACTCGTGCAGCCACTGGAAAACAATATGGAGGTTTCTCAAAAAATAAAAATTAGAATTATCATATGATCCAGTAATTCCACTATTGGATATTTACCCAAAGAATATGAAAACATTAATTTGAAAAGATATATGCACCCCTGTTTACTGCAGCATTATTTATAATAGCCAAATTATGGAAGCAACCCAGTGTCCGCTGATAAATGAATGGATAAAGAAGATGTGGTGTATATGTTTAATGGACAACTAGTCAGCCATAAAAAAGAATAAAATCTTGCCATTTGCAACAACATGGATGGATCTAGAGAGCATAATGCTAAGTGAAATAAGTCAGAGAAAGACAAATACCATGATTTCACTCATATGTGGAATTTAAGAAACAAAACAAGGAAGAAAGGAGACAGACAAAAAACCAGACTCTTAACCAGGTGGTTGGGGGGTTGAAATAGGTGAAGGGGATGAAGAGTACACTTATAGTGATGAGCACCGAGTAATGTATAGAATCAATGAATCACTAGATTTTTTTTTTTAAAGATTTTATTTATTTATTTGAGAGAGAGAATGAGAGAGCATGATAGGGGGAGGGTCAGAGGGAGAAGCAGACTCCCTGCCGAGCAGGGAGCCCGATGCAGGACTCGATCCTGGGACTCCAGGATCATGACCTGAGCCGAAGGCAGTCGCTTAACCAACTGAGCCACCCAGGCGCCCTAGATTATACACCTAAAACTATTATAACACTGTATGCTAATTATACTGGAATTAAAATTTTTTTAAATAATAAAAAAATGATTAAAAATTACCTTTTTAGGGGCACCTGGGTGGCTCAGTCGGTTAAACGGCTGCCTTCGGCTCAGGTCATGATCCCAGGGTCCTGGGATCGAGCCCTGCATCGGGCTCCCTGTTCAGCGGAGAGCCTGCTTCTCCCTCTCCCTCTGCCTGCCTCTCTGCCTACTTGTGCTCTCTATCTCTCTGTCAAATAAATAAATAAAATCTAAAAAAAAAAAAAATTACCCTTTTAAAAAAAGAGATAGGGTTGTTAAACTAAGATAGGAAATGAGAGAAACAAGGAGAGGGCAAGAGATTATTACAGCATGAACAACAGATTCATTTCAGTGCATATCATCTATGTCACTCAATATTTTGTCAGCAACTATACAAAAGTTGTGTGCTCTAGGAACGAGAGCAAAGCCCCTAAGATGGTGTACAGAATCTGATTTTATTTATTTACTAGCCATATGTTCTTGGACAAAGTAAATAACTTCTCTGATCCTTCACTGCAAAACAAAGATAATATCTATAACATGAGGTTCTTATAAGGTTCAAATGTAGGTGAGAGGTATTTTTCATTATTTTTTTAAGGGGAGGGTGGGGGCTGAGGGAGAGGGAGAGAGAGAATCTCAAGCAGACTCCACTCCCAGCACAGAGCCCAACATGGGGTTTGATCTCTGACCCTGAGATCATGACCTGAGAGGAAATCAAGAGTCGGACCCTTAGCTGACTGAGCCCCCCAGGCACCCTGGTATTTTTCATTTTTTAAACAAAAATATTGATAATGCCCAGGATACTGTGAAAAAAAGGAACCACCAATCCATTGGGAAGGTGCTGGAGATGTTTGCCATGTCTTTTTCAATAATTTCTGCTGTAAAGATGTCCACTTTTACGACAAATGGGCATTATGTAATGTGTCGGCTATGCTGAAGGGAGTTAGAAAACGCACAAAATGTCTTGTTTAGCTTGTGGCATCATTAAGGGAATTAAAAAATTTGCAGTTAACTTCGACTCTATTTGATCAACTTGACTGAAGGGTAGGATGGACTCATCACTTTGTGCCTTTTGGCCACTACCAACATGGCTTCACCGGCACACTGAGGAGTTGAGAGTAGAAGAGAAAAACTCGCCACCACAGTTGTAAACAAGTGGGACAAAAACAGACAGCCATCCTTAAACATACTTCAGCAAGTAAGCTTTGTCTAAACTCTCTTCTCTAATACCAGAAGCTGTGATCTGTGCCTTTAAAGAGATGGAACCAGCACTCACCAGTGCAGCCGTGATCTGTGCCTTTAAAAGGATGGAACCAGCACTCACCAGTGCAGCCGTGATCTGTGCCTTTAAAAGGATGGAACCAGCACTCACCAGTGTTTTGCTGGGAGGACTGACACACAGCTGGCACCTGGGGAAGCAGCCAAACTTCCAGCCGTGATCTGGAGTGCCTGCCCTCCCTTCTCCTGCTTTAACAACATGGCGCTACCTACAGCTGAGCACCCCGCTGTCCTCGTCATCAAGCCTCAGGTTTCCCCATGATGGCTTCTGTTTTCTTTTCTGCCCAACCAGGCTCTGCCTCCTCTCTGGCTTCCCCAACTTCTGCCGTCTTCACTTGCTGTGTCTTGGCTTCCTCCCTAGGTCAACAAGCCCCAGCACGTGGGACATGAGGAGAGCAAACTTTCAATAAATAAACTTGATGAGTAGAACTGAATTTTGGCCAGACTCAAAATGGAAGAATGCAGCCTTAGGGCAACCAAAGCCATAAGTGATAGGAAGGTTGAATCCTAGTGGAACAGATTCCCTGACGGCTCACGTTTGCATTACTCTTCGATCAGAGCGAAGAGCTCAAGTGAAAAGCATGTATGCTAAAATGAAACAGGTTCAAATAACTTCTCAGCCCTGCTTGGCTTCTTTCACTTTTAGTAATGTAATCTCCAGAGGGATTTACTAGGCTTCATATGAGAGTGATTAAAAGAAGAGAAGAATGGCATAAAGGATAGGTGTGAACTATCCTGAAAATCTATATACCATCTAATACTTTAATTCATTCAATGTATTCCCTGTCAATCTAGATTCATATTTAGGTGTGTAAGATTGAGTTGAATGTAAACAAAATAGTCCTGTACATCCTACTGTAAATCCACCAAGCACAAACCAGAACCCCAAATTGACTACAATCCAAGCAAATAAAGCCATAGTCCTTCTTCTCATACTTAAGTCATGAAATTAGAAGTGCTTCTTAGTTATCTTTCCTAATTTCTCAAATTCCTACTAAATGCCTACCACATGATAAACAAAGCCAGGCATTTGCCCATCCATGTTGCCATTAAACGACACAATAACCATGGTATTACATTTTGAATTCACCAAAGAACACAAAGCTGAGAGAGACCAGGCAGCTATGATGAACAGAACTAAAGTTTCAACTCAGGTCCTCTGATTCCAAGACCTGTCCACAGCTTAGCTTTTCTTTCCTGAAATCCTTGCTAAATTCAGTGAGTAACTGGTTATAAAGTTTTATCACCATAATAACAACAAATACGTAAGGTATCATTACAGAGTATACTTTAAAATGTCAGATTGTTTTCCCTTGTATTTAAAATTGGAGGGGCGCCTGGGTGGGGCAGTCAGCTAGGTGACCAACTGTTGGTTTCAGCTCAAGTCATGATCTCAGGGTCATGAGATCGAGCTCCACTTCGGGCTCTGCGCTCAGCAGGGAGTCTGCTTGGGATTCTCTCTCTTCCTCTCCCTCTGCCCCTCCTCCTGTTCGCTCTCGCTCTCTCTCTCTCTCTCAAATAAATCTTTAAAAAAATAAATAAATAACATAAAATTGGATCATGGATTTCCAAGTAGAAAAAAAGACCAAAATCCAACCATTCTCATCAACATGTAAAAGCAGAGTGAAGAGAAACACCCAGACTCTGAAGATAAACAGACATTTCTGAGAAGCAGCTCTGGATCTGTATTTACTATCTCTGTTTCTCTGGGTAAGTCACTTCGCCCCTCTGAACCTCGGCCTCCTCATCTAGAACGTGAAAAATATAATTCCTCCCACAGAGTCTTGACTCAAGGATTAAATCAAATACCACATAATTACCCTAGGACATAGCCAGAAAATCATAAGCTGGTATAGTGAACTTTCAGGTTTTTAGGAGCAAATTCTGATTTGCAGAATGAAGATGAATCAAGTTAAACACATACATTCACATATATAATACACATAATTATATATGGGTGTGCATCTGTGTAAATTAGGAGAATATACATGCTATTTGTAAAATACCGTGATAATTGTTGCCTCTGGGATCAAGCATGCAGTGCAAAGTAGCGGCTCCGTCTGCTCAGCCTGGGTCCAGCTCCTTCCCTTCCTTCAATCTTGCCATCCCCACCCCATCACTCTCTTCCAGTCCAGGTCAGGATTTGACCTCTTCTCCCGCTTCTGTGATGGCTGCTACCTACCCCACCCATGTATACAGTTCATCTACGGAGGTGACAAGGGTCCCAGCACCCCCTGCATGCAACAACACTTAGCTGGCACCCACAAGGCACGGAGCAAATATGATGACATTTGCAGATTATTTGGGATTATTCATGACCTTCCAATGCCTTGTCCCACTCCAAGCCCCCATATACAAAACACCACATACCACCATTATCAACTTTTCTCTCGGTCAATTTATATTTGACTCTTGCATTGTCTTCACCTGGCCTTCCAAATGGTCCTTCAGCTTCTGTGTCTACACTCTTACAGGGAGAGAATTTCCTCTTGAAGATGCACCCTATTTGATATTTTGATAACTCCGAAAAATTCCTTTCTCATATTAGACCAAAGTCTCCTTTTGGATAATATTAATCTGTGTGTTTTCTTCTCTTTAATGATCCTTAAAAAAAGTCTTATCTAATCCCTTTTCTATGAAGTCAGATGAATTTCAGATGGAGTTCCTTTATAAATCAGGTTGTACCACAAGGGCATAATGCTAAGTGAAAGATGCTAATCTCAAAAGACTGCACACAATATGATTCCATTTATATGACATTCTGTAAAAAAGCAAAACTATAAGGACAGAAAACATATCCGTGGTAGCCAGGGGCTGGGTGGCTATCTGACCACAGAAAGGTGCATAAGGGAAGTCTTCTGAAATAATTCTGCATCCTATTGTGTTGGTATGTGGGTAGTTACAATAATCTATGCATGTATTAAAACTCATAGAACTGTATGCCAAAAAAAAAGGTGACTATTTCTATCTGAAAATTTCAAAAAGCATTACATTTATTGATCTCTCACTATGTGTGTGTACTATAATTCTTTCATTTTAATCTTCATAATAACCCCATGAGATAAGTAACATTATTATCATCCCCATTCTACAGGTAAAGAAACTGAGACACAGAGAGGTTAACTAACTTGCCTAAGGTCATAAAATTTGATAGAGGCAGAGCTTGGATTTTCAACCGAAGTAGTCTGACCCCAGAGCTGAATATCTACACTGTCCTATGTTGTTTCTGAAAGAAAGGGGAAAAGAAGGCCACCTGGGTGGCTCAGTCTGTTAAGCACCTGACACTTGATCTCAGCTCAGGTCTTGATCTCAGGGTCATGAGTTCAGGCCCCGCGTCGTGCCCCATGTTGGGTTCCATGCCGGGTATGGAGCCTACTTTAAAATTTTTTTAAAGAAAATGAAAAGGAGCTTCACTTACCCTCTGTCAATGAAACCGCATGACCTTTTTTTTTTTTTTTAAGATTTTATTTATTTGTGAGAGAGAGAATGAGCGACAGAGAGCATGAGAGGGAGGAGGGTCCGAGGGAGAAGCAGACTCCCTGCCGAGCAGGGAGCCCGATGCAGGACTCGATCCCGGGACCCCAGGATCATGACCTGAGCCAAAGGCAGTCGCTTAACCAACTAAGCCACCCAGGCGCCCACCACATGACCTATTTAAGGAGTAGAACATCAGATAGAATTGCATCAACACAATTAACTTGCAAATGGAGCAAAGCATATGCCACTAAGACAGACCTATTTCTGTGCTACAAAACGTCTTAATTGCTGTTTTAATAGCTAATATTTAAACTTTGCAGTTTCCAATTTTTCTTGCAATGAAATGTCTTCCTGTTAATATACTAAATAAATTTTAAGATCAACTTTCTAATGCCTACGTACACTCGTGGTATAACTGTCCCTTAAGGAATCTTGTTTCTGATGTAAAGAAAATGGAGTATATCAGTTGGAAGCTCAAATAAATTGTTTAAAATTTCAAAACTCTTATTCCACTCCTTCTCCCTTCCCACTTCCCCAAAGCTAAATCCTTCCGGATATTTGTTAGAACTAAAACCTCTTAGTAATGAGACAAGCAGATAAATACACCCACGTTTGGCGCCTTGTGGTCATTCTTACACATTCATTTAGGTTTCTCAGTGCCTGCATTCTATATCCCCACAAACTCTATTCCATTCACTTTGCAAAAATAAAACTATCACTGCAAAAGTGGGACATGGCATGCCTCAAATTCAGTAGCACCAGCAGCCGGAAAGAGAAAACAAAGGGAAAGAATTATGATGGCTTTTAAAAAATGGAAGTTACGAAGAATGCCTAAATTTGGTAAGCACACTCGAGATAATACAGGTTGCTTAGTTTTGATGCAAAAAGTTGGTTCAAGGGGCGCCTGGGTGGCTCAATTGGTTTGGCATCTGACTCTTGCTTTCTGCTCAGGTCATGATCTCGGGTACCTGAGATCCAGCCCCATGTTGGGCTCTCTCTCTCAAAATAATAATAATAATAAATAAATAACTTTTAAAAATTTTTAATAAAAAATAAAAACTGATTCAAAAAAATCTGCTTCTGCATTTTTAGTGTCCAATACTTGTTCATGATGGATTTAATAATTTCAGCGCTCCACCCAAGATAAATTACATGCACAGTCGTGTACCCATTCGCCATCTCCAGGAAAGAATGATCTGAGGTCTCTGTAACGTTTCTGCCTCAGATCACCTTCCCTGAAATATTCAAGAGTTTAACGGAGCTATTCTCAGCCTGCCACCGTCATCTTCCAAACCTCTGTAGGCTGAATCCCCTTACTATTCAGAGACCGTTCTTCTAGTAAATTCTATACCTTATGTAACCTACAATTAAGTTTCATGCAAAGTCATCAAAAAAGGAACCAAAGAGAGATTTTTGGAACCTAGCTGGTCATTGGGGTCCAACAGCCCCGGCCCCCTTCATCATTCTATCACTTACCATCAGTGTGTAATACAAGCACCCTGGTCACCTTTCTTCTATAAAAGTACTTCAGCCATATTTATCTTTCAGAGCTACAGTTAGAATCAAATAAGATGATACTGACCTAACTGGGCTCTCTGTAAGTGATAGTTATAATTACAATCAAGGAGAGAAATCCTACGGATGGAACAGCGTTCATCTATGGCCATTTGCAGCTTTATTTCACAATACTTCCTCAGGCAAATTTGCCCTACTCCCTGCCTCAATATCAAGTTTGATCTTGTTATAAACTCATGGGCTTTTCAGTGTTAATTATTAGTTACCAGCACGGCTCTCATGGAACACAATGGTTTTTGGTTGATTAAATTAGGCTTGGGAGAGAAATACTTCAGAGGTCAGAAATGGCTTTGCAACCTGATGCAGCTAGTGGGCGGATTGCACAACCGTAATTCACAAGCACAAGCACACATGCCCACACACCCAGGAAATGTGGGGGTTCTTGTGGAAATCGGTAGCTTATCTATTATGTGCACTCCGGAGCTGTAAACAAGACCATGTGAGGACTCAGCTAGAATGCTTCCTCTGAGTCAGTATTAAACAAACATCCTAACTGTTAGGAAAGGAAATAAAGCCACTGTACCCCCAAAAATACCCAGGACAGACAGCCAGGGATTATGGGAGTTGTTAATATTTAATTTCTGTCAGAGACTGATACAAGAATTAAAGTAAGTTTTGTCATAAAAACAAAATGTTGCTTAATAACCAAAAGCTAGCATGAATTAGAGGAAGTTGTAATCTCCATATGGACTGCCCTATCAGAAATTTGCATGACCTATGTGGAATGGTAGGATTTTTTAAAACCTTTGGTGTTTCACTCCATGAGAATGCTAGCGCAACTTTCTATTTGGTGACCGTAACATGAGTGTCATGGTCTCTAATATGATGTTGGCTCAGAATGAATCAGAGACAAAGATCTCATCAATAGCGGGAAAAAAAAACAAACAAAGCAGGAAATCACAGATTCTCGTAGACAGCATAGCATAATGCAGTGAAAAAGACACAGGCTTTGAAATCAGGAGTGTTCCAACCTTGCGTTTTCTGGTGTTGTGATCTTGGGCAAGTCACATCTCCTTACTGAGATCCCATTTTCTCACCTGTAAGATCATGACACTGATGAGGCTCTTGTTAAGATCAAATTAGATATTAGATGAGTAAGCATTTTGACAAGAGCTATATGAATATGAGGTATTATGACTCACTGCTTTATCCTGTGAAAGTCCTCGTGTCAACTGAAACAGTTTAGAAATCAAGTTTAGAACACCCTGGCATTGTTGCTTGAGGTAAATAATGAGTTCTAAAGCTTACATCCCTTTTGGCCTTTACAACATTTTGGTTTTTAGAAAGGAAAAAAGATAGATATCACCTATAACTGGAAAGCTGTAGTTATAGCTGAATCCAGAGAATATAGCTCTTACTTACATATAATTTCATTTCTGAGTTTTAGAAGACTGAACACAGAATTCACCAATTATAAAATAAGAGGAAATGGTTAAAGCACCTTAATCCTTACCAATGTCCACAAAGGAGGATGTTTTATTAAGTGTTGTCTGGGTGCTCAGACAGTAAAGGACATTACCATTTCCGGCAACCCAAAGCTTGACCTCACACTTGGACTTCTGAAGGTAAACTTCCTGAGAGGAAATTAAATATACAGAGGACCTCTCCCAGTTTGAGATACCAAAAACACCATAAGAAACATTTAGACTAAGTTAATTTTTTGAAATTTTACCCTCAAAATATCAAGTCCAACAGAAAAGGCAGTGTTTTTTTTATTTAGAATAGGAAGTGAAAGCAAAATCAAAGATGTCCAAAACATCCTTTTCTTCTTGCCTATGTTCCTATAAAAAAAATATGCCCTACAGTAAGATGAGCATTCTTCCTCCTTTCTCTATAATATTTTTACTTAAACCCTAATCTCCAAGCCTTAAAAATGAAAACATTCAACCAAAAGGAAAAGAAAGAAGAACTATAACAGCCATATTTACATATGTGACTTAATATAAATCAAATCAAATATGAAATTTATGCACCCTATTCTCATTAATCAAGCCACCCAAGATGATTCAGGTTTGCTTTCTTCTCTGAGGTATGGCGCACCTTCCGGGCTCAATGGACACTTTGAAAGGTCAAACAGAGTCCATCCTTCAGGCAGATGAAACACTGTTCTATTTTTAAAAGACCTCTAGAGAAGGAAATTCCACAAGCTTCCCCAGCTACACATTCCTGTGTCTATCAAATTGCACTGTCTGAAAATTTTTCCTTCTCTCTTATCTAAATCCCTCATTCTGAAATATAAGCCTATTGCCTCCTGTCTGGTCCCTGATGGAGATGGTCATCACCCTTCACAGATCAGCCTTCTCGCATGAGGCTCTTCTCAAATCCCGCAAGCCAGAAGCCCCTTGATTTCTAACACTGTTTGTCACAGCTCTTATATCATTGCTGTTCCTCACCTATCATTTTCTGCCAAGTTTTCTTCCTTCGACCTTACATTCATTTCACATATCCTTTCAAAATGATATTTACAAAAAGCAAAGGAAATGAAAATTAGCCAGTAACTTTACTGCACTAAAGCAACCTATTTTTTATTTTCTTTGCTCTCGCCCGTCCTCCATACACATTCAACATCCTTGTAAATGTTATGTGTAATTTTTTTGAATTTATTCCAAGTTTTAAAATTTCTCCTTCAGTTTCACAATCTAGAGCATGTGTTGAGTGAACTAGCTCATCATTATAACTTTAATAAAGCTGGTGCAAAGTTCATGAAGAATTTCCTCCTTCACTCAATAAAATTAAATGAGGGATTATATAGTACTGAAGCTCTCTTTTATGTTATAAGAACTAAAAGCATTTAGCATTGTCTTTGCCCACACGCAGGTCATAACAAGACACACAGCCAACTAATTAGAATGAAAAAGATCCTGTGTAGATGATTCCCGCATCTACTTATACTGTGCAAACTTAGGTTGATGAGAGAGCTGGACCTCAGGGGAGGGCTTGACCCTGCAGAAGCCAGGAGTGGAGAGTCAGCTGGCAGATGCTTGGGAGGGGCAGGAACTATGGATACATGGTCACATCTCCTACCATCTACTAGGAGGTCAGATCCCCTAAGGACAGAATGCTCAGTGCTAATGGGAATTCATACTTCTGTGCCTTCAAATTTGTAGTTTTCTCTTTCAGGAATATTTCTCCTCTCCTGGTCTGTGTATCTAATCCAGATAATTCATTGTTCAAGACTCTGATCTAGGAATACTTGACTCAAGAGGTTGTCCCTGATACCCTAGACTGAGTTCCTCTTTGGAGCTTCCCACAGCAACTTCTGCTTGCAGCATTTACTGCCTTCCTGTTGACTTTGCTTTCTCTACCATTATGGGAGCAGAGATTTCTTGGGTGGGGACTACGTCTTACTCTTCTTTCAATCACTCGACTCATATCACTCTGCCACCTGAGTGGCTTATTAAATGAATGAAATAATTATAAAGAGGCATTTAGTAGAGAATGAAGTCACTTCACACTGGGTAGATTAGGATAGCTTTCATGGAGGAGTTGACATTTGTGTTAGACCTTGAAGAACAGTCAGGATTGGGGCATGCAAATTTAGGAGAAATGTTATTCTAAAGAATTATGTGAACAAAGGAGCATAGCAAAATAGAATGTTTGGAGAACAGTTCAGTTTGGCTGGAATATAGGGTCTGTTGTGGGGAAAAATGTTCTTTAGAAGATTTTATTTATTTATTTGACAGAGAGAGACACAGTGAGAGAGGGAACACAAGCAGGGGGAGTGGGAGAGGGAGAAGCAGGCTTCCTGCTGAGCAGGGAGCCCGATGCGGGACTCAATCCCAGGACCCTGGGATCATGACCTGAGCCAAAGGCAGACCCTTAACTGACTGAGCCACCAGGCGCCCCATGGGGAAAATTTTTTAACACACTGACAAAAAAAAAATGGAGTGTATTCAGTCTAAAGAATCAGTTTTTAATCTATAGGCAAGGAATAACCACTGAAGTTTTGTTTTTGTTTAAAGATTTTATTTATCTTTTTGAGAGAGAGTGAGCAAGAGAGAGCACAAGCCAGGGGAGGGGCAGAGGGAGAGGGAGAAGCAGACTCCCCGCAGAGCAAGGAGCCCGCAATGGGGGGACTCAATCCCAGAACCCTGAGCTGAAGGCAGACACCTAACCAACTGAGCCACCCAGGTGCCCCACCACTGAAGTTTTTTAAAGAGATACATGACAGAGTAAGAGCTGTATAATAGAAGAGTCTAGTTTTAGAAATGGTCGAGTACCTGTATTAGAGTAACCCTCCCACAGATAACAATTATAAACTCCAAACCAGTAGAAAAAGCAATTATTTGAAGTTACTTCAGAACAACCAAAAGGAGTCCAAGATAGAGGTGAGTCAACCCTTCACAGAAGGCAATTGCATTGGGTGAGACTTACTTTTAAAAAGCTTTTCTTGTGAGGGCATTTCTCAATCCATGTGGTTCAGGGTGGCTAAAATTCATAAAGAGAGCAATTGTCTTTCTGATGGAAGGAGTCAGAGAATGAATCAGGGATTCATCAGGGATGCCAAAGTGACTGAAAGGAGGGAACAACAGAGAAGAAAGCCCCCAGATCTCCATATAAACTCCCTTCAAATCCTTGACTAATTACTGAACCGTGCATCCATGGAGGAGGCTCCAAGTAGCCCAGCAGAGAGCAACCATTAGAAACTGAGCAGAGATTTCAGTTGATTGACCATGCCCCCATGCAAAATAATCAGCGTTCTTCAGACAAAGGTAAAAGACCCAAAATCTCTACAGCAAATTAGGTGCAATGCCTTATATATAAAATCATTAGAAGAAAAGGAAAATGTGACCATAGTCAAGAGACAAAATAGTCAAGACAAAGCAAACTCTGAAATGATGCAGACATCATAATTAGCAAAAAAGACTTTAAAGCAGGTATCATAAATATGTTCAAAGACTTAAGAGAAATTATGGTCCTCAAGAATGAACAGATAACGGAATATCAACAGAAAAATGAAAGCTATAAAAAAAGAACAAAATGGAAATTATAGAATTCTAGCATATAATATCTGAAGTGGAAAACTCCTCAATGAACTTAAAAACTGGAGACTGAAGATTTCAGGGGGAAAGTGGGAGGGGGTGGGGGTGAACTTTAAGACTGACTTGCTAAAAGGAAAAATATTGAAAAAAATAAGCCTTCATTTTTCAGAGCCTTTATGACTATGGACCAATAATATTAAGAGGTCCACATGCATACAATCGGAGCCCTACATGGAGAGGAACAAGAAAATGCAGGAGAAAATATTTGAAGAAATAATGGCTTAAAATTGCAAATTTGTTTAAAATATTAACCGACACACGTTCTGCATGGAGCACTGGGTGTTATACGCAAACAATGAATCATGGAACACTACATCAAAAACTAATGATGTAATGTATGGTGATGAACATAACATAATAATAAAAAAAATAAAAATAAAATAAATAAAATAAAATAAAATATTAACCGACATATCCAAGAGTCTTGGTGAATCTTAAGCAGGAAAAATATAAAGAAAACTAGGCCTAAGTACATCAAAAATCGAACTAGTGAAAACCAAAGATAAAGGGAAAATCTTGATTGCAACTAGAGGGGAAAGAAAATATTACACAAAGATACAAATCATGCCTGACTTCTCATGACTCACAATGGACACAAAACAAAATGGAGCATATGGAAGTAAACAAAAATCTATCAAACCAGCATTATATATCCAGTGAAAATACCCTTTGAAAAGGAAGATAAAATGGACTTTTTGAGATGAATGGAAACTAGAAAATTTACTACCAGCCAGCCGGTCTGCACTAAAAGAAGTTTTTCAGGTTGAAGAAAATGACATCAGATAAAAGCTCAGTAGTTACAGGAAAGAATGAAGAGCAATCGAAATGGTAAATAGGAGTAAATAGGAAGACTGTCTTTTTTCTTCTTTTAATTTATTTAAAAGACAACTGAAAAATTTAAAGCCTTCCAAAGATTACCAAACATCTGTGGAAATTTTTAACATAGAGATCAGAACCAAACAACAAAGCTTCATCAAGGCACTTCATTTGAATCTTCAGAACACTGGGGACTAAAGAAGATTCTACAAGCTTCCAGAGAGGGGAAAAAGAAATCACATATAAAGGATTATGAACAAAATTGCTTGGGGATTTTTCAATTACACTGAAAATATGAAGATATTGCCTTCAAATATTTGAAGGAAATTATTTCTAACCTGTAATTCCATATCTATTCAAACATGTAGAAGGCAAAAATAAGGACTTCTTCAGACATTCAAAGACTCAAACAAAATTACCTCCTATTCATCCTAAGACTATTGAGGAAGTGCTCAAAGAAAGCATGGGTTATAAGAAATAGAAGTTTTGGCACAAAAGGATCACAAAGAGAAATCTCAGAACAGCTGTACACCAGATGTAGAGTTAAAAACAGACTCTTCATGGAGAAAAACTACAAAATAATCTATTTTCAGCCATTTTCTGGGCTACTTAGGGGACCTTTTCAACTTGGCAACTTAAGTCCTGTGGAAATTCTATTCAATTGTTTGTTGCATTTGTTTTATTTCTCCATTTATTTCCTTCGCACATACCAAGGAAGCAGCAAAGACAGACAGCATAAAATAGGATAGAAAATAGAAGCTAGAGATATATTGGAATGTAAGGATTTTTTTTCTTAGCTTGAATTTTCCCAAAAGTAGTGCTTGAGGCAAGAAGTTGCAAACAGGGAGCAGAAGTGAGGGAAGAACAAAGGAAAGTGGAAAAAAGCAAACATACAGTTTTGTTATTAAAGTAACTACTGTAGGCAACTGGCGCTCCGTCAGTTTTATAGAATTTTCTAAAGAGGATATAGAATACCTTTTGGAATTGTTCACCTGAGAATTGATGATTCTTATCCACCACTCCTATCCCACATTAGTTGAAACTTACTTGAGGATATATCAACCCCTATATACTTCCAGACCAAGCATAGCCAGGGCTTGAGAAAAGATGTCAGCCCGAGGTAAGCCAAACTACCCACTGAATTTAGTGTGCTGAAATCAGAGACGGGACTTAGAGGATGTGAGTCAGGAATCCAGAAGCAATTCACACAGTCTATCCTTTGTATCCCTCAGAAATACCTCTGCCTCTAAGTCTTCAAGGTCAGCCTCAATCTCTACACCATTTCACAGGTAAAGATTACTACAGTAATCTACAGCCTTCATTGCTGCAACTGGTCCTGAAGTTATCATTGATATCTTATCACCTCCTTCCTCCACCACCCATATTAAAATTCCCTCTCCTCCAGCCACTACTCTTACTTGTCCAGGTTCCCAGCCTAGTGGGGTGATGCAACCTTCATCCCTGAGTGGGCTGAGCTCTTGGCTATCTTGCTGGTGTCAGACCATGGTTGCTGCAATTGGCATTCAGCGTTATAGTCAGGCATGTGAAAGGCAAGAAGTGCCCATGATTGACCCACACCTTGTCAGTGCCTTAGCCACCTCAAATTGCCCAAGGCTTTTCCCAGGTCTCCTCTTCCTAAATCACTCCCATTGGGAGTCTAGGACTATATATCGTAGCTTGGGTTCTACCAGAAAGCAAAGCCCTAGTCAAGGAGATAATCCCAGAGTACAAGTGGGGGGCCGGAGGAAATGGGGGAAGGGAAAAATGTCTATATAAAGGTGCATTTCTGAGATCACAGCTCTTGGGCACTAGGGTTTAATTCTGTGTCTAAGGAACATACAGAAAGTATTTCAGAGCTGTCCTCTAGAAGGACAACTGGGAAAAGCATTAATCCATAGGTTTCTATCCCTTGTTGATTGAGGATTGGTCTCAAAGTTAACTTTTATAAATTTGGGGCTCCATGTGTGAGCTTTACAACTAAGATCTCATTCCCAGCTGCAGCATGGGAGAAGTCCTCGAGATGCCTAGTTTTCTTTATATTTTTCCTGCTTAAGATTCACCAAGACTCTTGGATATGTCGGTTAATATTTTATTTTATTTTATTTATTTTATTTTTATTTTTTTTATTATTATGTTATGTTCATCACCATACAGATGCATGGTGTTCATTTGAGATGAGACTCTTTTGCAATATAGTCAAATCCAGAATTCCCATTGCCTCTAGGTTGGAATCAGAGGTGAGACTGAGAAGATGTGGTTTTGGGTCTCAGAGGCTCTGGTAGAGTCCTTATGAGCTTCTCAAGGAGTTTGGAACTTAATTCGGTAAAACATAAGCATATAGCAAAGAGTTTTAAGAACAAGACTGACAATTAGGTTTGTATTGTAGGCAGATAACACTTGAGATGCTGAGGAGGATGAATTCGGCACAGAATGGGATGGCAAAGTACAGGAGAACATTCTGGAGAGTCTGCCTTTAGCTGATTGTGCACGAGAGCAGTGTCCGTGAAGAAGGAAGAAGGAGGGAATTAATGAGCTACATGAGATGGAGGGAAATTTGGGAAAAGCTTCCCACTGATAATTTGCTCAAAAATACGATTTTAACAAAGTATCAGCAACCAGCTATTACCTATCAGTTAGTAGGGAGCGGAGAGTTTGTTGATACAGTCAATGTGGTTTCAAACTTAGGCCAACGAATGGATCATGAGGCCAGTCATAGTATGGGCACAGGAAAAAGAGAACAACTCATGTGTTAACTGTGGTTTTTTCCAAGGGGGTGGGTAGAGGAGAAATTGATGTGATTTTTTACTTTCATTTTCTAAATTATTATCTTTGTGGAATTTTTATCTTTCAACATGAGATATATAGTCTATATTAGGTTCTAGAATCAGGGGCAGGGGGAATGAAGACATCAAAAATAAAAAAGAAATAAAAAAAAATTTAAAAATTAAAAAAATAAAAAAATAAAAAAGAAATAGAACTTCTTCCATATACACACAGATATATGCAAAAAAAAAAAGAAGAGAGAAAATCTTGTCTCTTATGCTCAGAAAATTTAATGTTATATAATTGAAAGAGAGGGTTTTTAAAAAAAAATAAATAATATAAAAGGAAGTAAAAAAAAAATGTATGAAAAGAATTCCTGCAGGAACAAACCAAATGCCACCAAAATGCTGAAAGCATCAAAGTCTATCACTTCATAAGATAGTGATACAAGGTAGAAATAAGTCTATAAAAAAACCCTTTAGTTTCGGGGTTTATCAGTTCCGATGTGGCTTTGTGCTATCCTCTGCATCTCTTTAGCTATTATTTGAACACTTATCAGGTTATATGCTACTTTTTTTTTCCTTCATGGGATATATATTCCTTCAAATACCTAGCCCCATACTTTTCTTTTTTATTTTCTGTCAATGATATTTAATGAGCAGCTACAATGTATCACTGTGGTAGGGTTGTTGATATTATCATTCATACTGTAGACATGATACTTAGCCTTCTGATGGTAATTACCTAGATTTGTATCTTACTTTAGCACTTAATTAACAGTATAACTTCAAGTAATTCACTTAATCTTTCTGAGCCTCAACTTTCTCAGTGTTAAAGGGAGGGGGGAATATTACATATACAGGATAGCACTGAGATAGATATTATTTGTTTGTTCATGCATTTATTAATTTAATAAATATTTGTTAAGTGTGCTCTATGTCTAATATGTGTGTGTTTCGTGAACCAAAAATAGTATGTCTCTAGTGTAAGTTACTAATATCTGTATGCAATAAACTGAACTGGCATTTTTTTTACTTATTGGCCTGTTTTTTTAAAAAAAGAATTTTTTAGCCATGATGCTCTATAAATTTAAGTACCAAAATATGTCATCTTCTAGGTCAGCGTTGGTAACCATTTTAATGTCTAAATTCAACGAATTTGTGAATCTGATGAGGAGGATAACATTTTACTTCAAAGCGGTCAAACAGACACTCAGCCAACAAAACTGGAAAGTAAACAGAAGCAAGAAGAAAAATAATGAATAAAGAGAACATAAAGTAAAGCAGGAAGTTCGGGGGATGATTTTGAAATGTATTATCGTGAAATCACATATGCTCACTTTTTCTATTAATATTTTAATTAATATTAATATATTAATATTTTGAATGTGGAGACTACAGGAAGAAAGCCTGATAACCAAACTGCTTGCTGATTGGAGTTCTGCAAACCATTTTATAAGGTGACTCAGCATGAGACGTCCGTAATATTTGTGTTCTGACATTTGCATTACTTGCTTTGTGAGACTAAATCCCACACATATCTTTATAATATTTAATATAAGCAATAGTCATGGCAGAAAATAAATGGTACAGAAGCTGCACTTATTTTGCTGAGAACATCAAACTTAAAGGGAGAGAAATATTTTATAATAAAGCCCACAACTTTCACCCAGCCTTACTCCTTTATATATACTGGTGGGATTAATCACACAGAGACATTTTTCATACTATTTGCTACCTGCAATCTAATAGCAGCTTTTCTGCTTGATCAAGGCTTCATCCTACATATATGCACATACATACATATTTTATGACCTCAAGGAATTTGAAAATTCTCCTGTCTACCACCTGTTCCCTTTATCACTATGTCAACATCATAACTGATAACCAGGAACAAGAAGCAAACCTGGGTAGAAAACGTAGTAAAGGAAGAGTTAAAAATCAGTGGACAGACCAAATGACTTTGGAAATGAGTGGAGTCTCTGACTTACAGTAAAAGGTACTGTACATAAGCACTTGACTCCAGTTGATCAAGTTTTTTCCACAGGAACAAGGGTTCCCAATCCTGATCACTGCTGTACATGAACCCTGGACTTGGCAGATGGTGGGAGAAAGTTTTCACACTGCGGAGTGGAAACATACCAATAAGCAAGGGGGATGGCTAAAATGGTACAAGTGGTAATGGATCGGAGTCGGAAACGTCAATAGGAACTCACGTTAGGTGGAAAAGCTAGTCTCATCAAACAAATGCTGGCGAACGTATCCGCATAGCCCTTTAGTATATGTTCACAAGAGCCTTACAACGTTGTTGACATGTGACTTTAATAATCTACCCTAAGGGGGCACCTGGGTGGTTCAGTCATTACGTGTCTGCCTTCAGCTCAGGTCATGAGCCCAGGGTCCTGGGATCGAGCCCCGCATCGGGCTCCCTGCTCAGTGGGAAGCCTGCTTCTCCCTCTCCCACTCCCCCTGCTTGTGTTCCCTCTCTCCCTGTGTCTCTCTCTGTCAAATAAATAAACAAAATCTTTTAAAAATAATAATAATCTATCCTAGGGGTTGGCAAGCTGTTTCTGCAATGGCCTGAGAGCAAATATTTTAGGCTCTGTGGGCCACGTGGGCTCTGTGGAGGCGACACAATTCCGCCCCTTGTGGCTCCGCAGCAGCTATCAGTGAGCTCGTGAGTGAGCGTGAGTGATCCACGCAGACAGACAGAGCGCCAGACTTGGCCCGAGGTCTGCCAATCCCTGATCTCTTCTACAGAATAACAAAAGTGAAAGAAAACGCTTGAACAAAACTACATGTGCTGTATGAGCTCAACTGTGCAAGAAGTACTTGTAGAGAAAAATGTTAGCACAAACTGCTTGGAAATGTCAACCAGATTTTTCCCTGGATGGTAGAATAAGAACTTTGCCCCCTCCTTATTCTTACCATTGCACTTTTTGTGTACTGAAAATATAAAAAAGGAATCCTAAAACCAGTCTCTGAATTTGTACTTTCATCAGTAAGCCAGGGATTCCCAGGCCAATTTAAGATTTGGAACTATTCTTCTTTGGTGATACTTATATCCATTCAAAAAAAAAAAAAATACTTCAGTTAATCCTCATCAAGTCTCCCTAATAATGGACTTGTTTTGACATTCAGAAGCCATCTTTTGCAATATTGCTTCCTTCTAATCAATTCACATTATGGTTCTGAATCTATTGTTAGTTATTCATGAAATGTTTCCCTTCTTCCAGAGCTTCTGAAACTTTATGAGGATCGCCTGCAGCCACAATATTGGAAAATGTTGCCTGCTCTCCTCAAGCTCTTTTTAATGACTCGTGTTCTTAATAGCCTCTGTTTAAGTGACAAAAGAACCAGTGTTGTTAGGAGGGATGTACAGTGCATTACACAAGTTTACCCTGGCAAGCCACAGGCCCTGATCTGCAATCCTGTGTCAGCACTTTTTAGTCCCACTAACATGGATACAGATGGGTGTGCGGGCTGCTCCAGGCTCTTCCGGGGGCCAATCAAAACATGGAAAACAAAGGCCTTTATAAGCTCAGTGCTGACCACAGTCCCTACAGTGTTGCTAAAGTCACATTTTTCCTTTGACTTTCCATCTACAGAATACCTCTCACCTGAGAGAAATCAGATTGCATTCACAGCCGAGGACGCCGGCCTGTTGTTCTAGTGAGGGTGTATAAAGGCTCCCTCTGGAAAAGGGAAAACAGAGCCTTTCTCGGTCAAACCCTCCAGTGGGTGTCTAAACACAGGATACAAACCAAGGACAACTAGTTAGCCTGGAGCACAGGCACACAGTTGGGCTGACACTGTGCAAATAAAGGAAAATAAAGAAAATGAAGCTGTTCTCTGAGACCATTCAAGGGAGAGAAAGATACATTTGCTCAGCTTCACTAGACCCTCGAAGGTCATCCTCTCCTGTCCTCCACCCCATCCATTATTCTCTCTCAGAAGGACTTTTGTGCTATTATAAGTTTGTCACCGTATTCTGGTTTAAATTTACTTGTTTTTGTCTAGTTCTCTTACTAAAAATAATGCTCTTTGTAAGGGCAGAGACTATAGTCTCTTTGTTTTTAGTTTTTGTTGTGTGTACTGTTTTCTATAGTAAATACATGATAAATATTTGTTGAATGCATAGATGAATAAAAGAATAATAGTAGAAAGACACTGGATTACTAATCAGACAGTGTGTGTTCTAGTCTGGCTCAATCATCAACTGTGAGGTGTAATAGCGAAGTTCCCACCATGATGTGAACACCCACCCCAAATCTTAGTAACCTACATGGGAAAGCATTTACTTTTGCCCACGCCACAAGTCTGCATGTTTGCTGAAGCTCTACTAGGCTTGGTTACAACCAGCCCAGCCTTCGGGTTGGAGTCAGGTTGGCTCCCCACATCTCATCATTTTGGGACAAGCTTCTACTTGGAGCGTGTTTTCATTGTGAATGGCAGAAGCACGAAGGGGAGAGCAGAAACACATACACCTCTTCAAGCCTCAGCTTGGAACTGACACACTGTCACTTCGGCCTACATTCCATTGACCAAAACAAATCATCTGGCCAAGCCCAACTCCAGGGGCCAGGGAAGTAGACTCCACACGGCACCCCACAGCAAGGATGAGGAGGGAAGGGAGAATTGTGGATAAATAATATCACCTATCGCATTAGACAAGCAAAATTCATAGTTTCAATTTCTGGGGGGAAAAAAAGAATGACAATTCTAGTCCTGATAAGCACAGGGCTCTTCTGAGGGCCAAATGTTCTTATGTAGACATTATGTAATTAAAATTGTTTAACCAAGAGCTAGACATTGTACTGGCACCAGATAACGATTGGAAATGACGAGTCAGTTTCTTTTTCTTCTAGGAAAAAAGACTACACTCAAAATATAATACGATCATTGCTTCACACAAGTAGTGTATAAAATATTGTGGGAACACGGGATAGAGTTATAAGGTTGGCCTGGGTGATGTTCATGATGTTCTGCAAGCTACTTTAAAATTAAGGAAGGGCAACCATTGTGGAGAAGAAGGAAGTGGAAGTGTGTAGGAAGAGAGGAGGCGTTCACTTTATCAGGAACATTTCCTTTTTAGAAAGAGGAAAGATTTTAAACAAATACGGCAAAAACCAAAGTTGTCATCTGATAAGTCCAGATGTTGAAAAAATGGAGTCTGTTATGTTGTTTTCTGTGTATGCGTGAACTATTTTATAATCAAAAATTAAAAATTATACATTATTTTAGAATCAGTGCCCGGCAGACAGAGAAGGGAAGGAGGATATTCTGGGCAGAAAGAGGACACGTGGTAGGAAAAATGACTTGGTCTTAATGGATAATATTGTGTGAGGGGGATGGTGGAAGAGAATAAGACAGAGGAACAGAAAGGGATGGTAGTAGTTTTGTAGAGCTGCTGTACAAATAAATACTGGGTGGCTCAGAACAGCAGAAATGTATTGTTCTACTGTCCTCCATCTGAGGTCAGGGCATCAACATGGTTGGTTCCTTCTGAGGGCTCTGAGAGGAATCTGTTCCATGCCTCTGTCCAGGCTTCCAGTGAGGGCCAGTAATTCTTGGCATTCCTTGGCTCATACATACATCACCCCAATCTCTGTCTTTACGTTCACACAGCATTCTCTTTGTGTGTCTCTGCCTTCACATGGCCATCTCCCCACCGTGCCCGTCTCTAAGTCCAAATTCCCCCTTCTCATAAGGACTTGTTGTCATGTTGGATTACAAGCCCACCCTACTCCAGTTTGACCTCTCCTTAATTTAACTAATGACATCGCAATGACCCTATTTCCGAAAAAGATCACATTCTGAGGTACTGAGGATTAGGACCTCGACAGATCTTTTGGGGAGACACAATCTAACCCAGAAGAAGTTGCTACTATTTTTTAGCTATTATTATCAGCAAATTTTTGTATTTCCTAAAAAATGCAAAGGAAGAGCATAGTATATTGTTAACCAATTGAAAGACCTCCTCAGGGGACCCCTGACTTAGCTGACTGTGGAAGGAAGGAAATCACCAGATGGATGGTGCTTTCTGTGTTTCTTCCACTTTACTCTTCATGCGCCTCCCAGGCTAACCCCCATTATGCTTGGCCTCACAGCAGCCCACGCAGGGTGACTCACCATCCTGCCCCATCAGTTTTGTCATCCGAAGAAAAAAGCCTCTGGCTACTACCACCACTCTTCTGGACTGCGGTGTTTCGCCCTGAAGTTAATTTTCAACCCTGGGCTCTTCAGAAACAAACTTGCACATTAATATCCAGCACCAGCGATATGCTTCCTAGTTTATCTCCGCTTTCAGAAGCTTCCTAAGTGAGCTCTTCATGATGTATGGGCAGAATTTTCCATCCTTCATAATCTGTTTTCGGGTTTACAACTATAAAGAACAGTGAGTCCCTTCAAATCAGTGCTGAGACCACTTGGCCCATCCCTTGTCCTAGCCAAATGCTTCTCCCCTCCAACTGAACCATCTAGCTCTTGTCAATTTCTCTATCCCCCCCCTGCCATTTCATCCCATTCTTTCCTTTGATCCCTGTCCTGAAAATCCACTTCCTTTTGTTCTTTGAACATTCCCGTGGCCTTTTTGTCTCCAGGCCATTCCACAGGTTCTTCCTCCAGCTCCTCAAATGTCTGCCCCCTCTCAAACTTCACTCTCTTCTCAGATAGCACTTCTTTGGAGAGGTTGGCTCACCCCTCTTCTCTAGAACAGCTTCTTCAGATTCTCAGATTTCTTGTGTCATTTATTTCCTTCTAGAATTATTTGTTCATTTCATGATCTCCTGGCTTACCGTATGTCTCCTTTAGAAAGTTAGCAAATATGTCTGCCTAGTTCAGTAAAACCTCTGCTGCTCATATAGTACCAGGCATAAAATAGGTGCCTCATAGATACAAATTAAATGAGAAAAATAAAATTTGGGGCTCAGGCCTTCTCCAGATCCTCACAAGTTTAGGCTCTAAGCAGGAAACGTAGGCCACTTGCCTTAGCAGCCTGTTGGTGCCAGTGTCCCAGGCTTCTGATTCTGTTTGCTGGGTTATTGACACTTTACGCTGAAGTCCCTTATCTTGGCTTTTTGACTTAGTTCCAAAGTTCTGGATTCCAGACCCTGTTTACAAGAGACAGGGACCGAGAGGACCAGCTAGGCTTCTCCCTTCCTCCTCCTGCCCTCGAGCTTTCAGCTTTCGTGAGCTGAATATGGTAATTGCTACTCCTACCTGGCTTAGTTAATAAGCACAGAACTGACCCCAAACCTGCGAAAGCCCTCCTTGTCTGACTCAGTTCCTGTCTTCCCTCTCTCTTACACCTATCTCTCCACTCAAAATCTGCCTTCTTTTGTTTCCACCCCAATCAGACCATGATGACAAGCATAAAAGCATGGTTCCTATGAACACGGCTTTAAAACCTAATCAGTCCAACTCACAGTAACCTCTATTGGAGGCTTGTGCAAAATTGCTAGTACATCGTCTCACTAAATATAATTAATCTCCACATCAACAATTAGGATCGATGCATTTGCCAACTCCAATATAGATAGGGGCTACCCCAGCCACGTTTTCAAGTTTGGGTACTTTTAGACAACTTTCAGATACAGTTGAGACCATTTATAGCCTTGACAATGGGTATGCCTTGAAGACTCCTCTCTGCAAACCTAATTCTATCACTTCCCTTAAAATCCAGTGTCCAGAAAGCATTGGAGAAAAGCTACTGTGAGTTGCCTGGATATTTTCCAAGCTCTGGATACCATAGTTAGTCACATGGAATGTGGAATGGGCTAGACGTCTTGGAATTGTTCTCGTTAAACTGGTGTAAGCGATTGACCCAAAAGCTTTAATAATCATTATTTGTTTAACAAGTTCCTGTGAGGAAAGCTATGCAGTTGTCTTGTGAAGTAGCTTCTTAAAAGGCTTTTATTTTGTCTGGATATGATAAGAATCATTACATGGTATGTCTAACTGATGACTTAGTGTTCTTTCAGTGCATAGAAACTTCTATGGGAAAAAGAATTAGACAATAAGCACCAGTGACTTAATACATGCCATGTTTCCAATTCAATTTGCTTTGATAAAAATCAAATAATCCCCAGGAACACAAATATTTATCTACAGTGATTGGACAGTCTGTTAAAATTGGCATTCTCAGTCCCTCCAAAACATTCATTTGTCCTTTATACGACCCACACATTGTCAAGAGGTTAATAATGTTGAAAAATTCCTGTGGTGTTTTTAGTTTTTGTGCTATCTGGCAGAGAAACATCAGGATCCTTAATTTTGTTTTCAACATAGCATATTTTTTATTCACAATCAATGCTCCTCAGTCTCAATCAATAAAATAGGAAACAGATTTTTAAATTCTGAAGTCACTGTAAATTTATAGCATTTTTCCTTTGAAGTAAAATATTTTACATGACTACAATGAAACATGAAAAGAATCTGTATGATCAGGAAAAAAAAAGAATTTGTATGGTCAGAAGGGTCAACAATTAAAAGAATAATAATGTGTCTTTAGTGAAACAGACCAAGATTTTAAAGGGGAACAGGTATTATTAAAGAGTTTGGTAAAGTGATTTTTAAATGTGTTAGTTTTTATCTTATAGAATATATTTCAGAATATGATTCAACCCTAAATATAATTATATACCACATTGTTTATGCAAATATTATTCTTTCCTATTTAGACATTGTTTTAGTTATGACAGTCTACCTTGGTAGCAAATACCCCAGCACCAAGGTAAAATTTACCTTAAAAAAGATAAGTTATCTACTCCAATAAAACCATGGCAGATAAACCCTTTGATCAAATATGTTAAGTACATGTTAAATCATACAATGTCATAGGACTCACTATAGAGGACACCTTCATATTTCAAGGTTACTATCTTTTTTTAAAGATTTGATTGATTGAGAGAGAGAGTGCAAGTGGGGGGAGGGGCAGCGGGGGGAGGGAGAGAGAGAATTCCAAGCAGACTCTGAGCTGACGTGAGCATGGAGCCAGATGCAAGGCTAGATCCCAGGACCCAGAGATCATGACCTGAGCCAAAATCAAGAGTCAGACACTTAACCAAATGAGCCACTCAGGCACCCCTCATGGTTACTATCTTTTATACATTAGATTCCTAATGTGTTTCAAATAAGACTGAAAAAAAGAATAATTTATAGTAAGATATGGCAATAAATAATAGTCATCAAATTCAAAAGCATACATGGGCTTCACTTCCTTCAATAAATCTCAAGAAAACTTCTCACATCAAAAGAGCAGATAAAGAAGTAAGACCCCAATTCTAACCCATCAGGGAGATGGAAGCCTCTAAAAACTGTAGATTGTATAGCTTCCCATTAGTCTATATAATAGGCACATTTCTATTAAAAAGCAAAGCAATAGACCACCATTTTTTCTTAAATGACATGTAGCCTAGTGATGTTTCCACTGTCCCCAAATGTTCCCAACTTCTTTTTTGGACCTAAAATCTCCTCCACTACCTTTACTTACCTCATCCGCTGACCCCCACCCCCATCTCTACCACTATTTTCCTATCTCCTTTGCCTCTGCTCACGGCTGTTTTGCCTTGGGTCCATGTTCAGCAGCTGTTCTGTGTGTGTGTGTGTGTGTGTGTGTGTGTGTGTGTGTGTGTCAGAGCTTGTGTTTTAGAGTCATTCTCTCTGTGCTCAAACTCCAGCTCTGCTCTTACTGCTGTGAGGTGGGTCAACTAACTCCATTAAGCTTCAGTGCCCCTTTCTGTAAAGTGAGGATTATAATGGAATTTACCTAATAGGGATATTGTGAGGCTAGACTGAGGTAATGCAAGTAAAGCACTCAGTACAGTGCTGGTAGAGAGTAAACACCTAAGAAATACTGGTTTTTATTATTCTTGTCGTATTTATTATTTCAGCCACACAGAGGCAACTCTCTTCAATGCAAAAGCAAGGTATCTTATATTACTTTGTATCACCCCATAAGTATGATGACTGCACGTTTGAACTAAAATCAGGACAAATGATCCAGCAAAGCACACGCACTCACGCAGCAAAGAAACAGAGGCAGTGAAATAAAAACAGTCCCAGGTGATTCGGGATGGGAAAATCACGGTGTCCGTAAGTCCTGTGCTTTGCTTTTTTAATAGCTTGAGTCCTCAAATAAAAGCATGCCTGGTCTACACAGTGAAGTAAAGGGCTAATTTGTTTGGGTTTGGATTCTGAATTCATAGGCAGATTAGAACAAGTTTTTTTTTCCCCTCCCTGCATGACGTGCATAAACAGAGACACCTGTGCAGTGTCCTAGGTCGTTGCTGTTAGAGAAAACCTTATCTTCTCTTCCGACAATTTGTTGTGAGGACAATATCAGGAAAAAAAAAAAAAACCTTCCCAGTACCAGGGTGGGAGGGGCCCGCAGACAAAACCCAGCGGGTGAAATAGATGCATTATCATGTGAAGACTGGAGCTGGGAGGAAGTTGCTGATAGAGCTGGAACCCCTGTTGACAAGGAGAATGGGCCAGAAGGTCTATGATGTCCAAAGTCTTCAGTAACTGTGTCTGAGAACAGACTTGACAAACGCTTTCAAGCCAGTTAACTGGATTGTTTTGGAAAATCCCAGCTTCACTCTGAGAACCTCATCTGCCTAATTCCAATTTTGTCAATATTTTAAATGTGTATTTCTAGTATAAGAACCAGGACCTTCTGCAACCATTTGGGTCAAGCCAGAGAAGGAGACGGACAGACCGAGAGGGGGGCGGGGGAGGTGTGGGGCTGCAGGTTGGTAGAACAAGAAAGCAGCTCCAACAGAGACTGGCCGCCACAGAATGGCCTTCTATGGCTTTTAAAGGGAATTTCCAGGACGGACACACCTCACAGACAAACGTAGGTAAGTATGGCAACACACTCCAAAGTCAAATACAAATGTTCTTTATCGTCTTCTAGAACCCATGCCCCTGTTCCCAGACATTTATGTGGATAACTGAAAAATGACAGCATAACACATTTCTTTCCTTGACTCTCCATTTCTCTCAAGGCAAATGAGCTATGATACCAAAGGCAAACACCCCACGTAACAAAGGACAATTGCGTCTTGCATCTCTCGGGTAATCCAGGGATCTTTTCCTGACAGTTGTGCCCTTTCGATGCCCTTCCCAACATCGAATGGAATCAACACACGTGCACCCATGGGAATAGAATGGCTCCAAATGGCCCTTTGTTCCCACACTCCTAATTCTCATAGTCCTCACACTCTTCTCCTGGCCTTCAAAGTGAAGTATTTATATCCCTACTGTACCTTATATTGATAGCTGATTTATTGTTGTCTCTCACTATGCTTTTTTAAGACGTCATTACTGATAATCCATTAAGACTTTGTATTGGAGGAACAAATATCCATCCTGTACTGGGGTAAGAACGAGGGCCTAAAAGCATATGGTTCATTATCTACTCACCACCAAATGCAGACACACCATAATTTATGTCAGTGTGATATAGAGCATACAATTACGACAGAAGTTATTGAAGCCAGGTCTAGGCACCCAGTTTCTCCACGTTCTGTTTTCTCTACTTTGGTGTGTGCTTGAAAATTTCCATCATAAAAAAACTTCAAAAATGTATATGACATTAGAGACAGACTCAGAAAAGAAAAAAATATCATCTAAACGATCATCCTCTGATGTCAGATTACTGTAGGAAGCATTCCTATGCTCGGCAGACCTCCAGTGTTCCTCTTTGCAACCTTGGGAAGCTCGTGGGTGGAAGAGGGGTGTTTATTTTTAGTGTGAGTTACTTTAGTGAGTGCCCAGTTCTCTTGTTGAGGTGGCCCACACATGAAATGCTATATATTTGATTTTTCAAACTACATGGAAGCAAAGAAATAAAAAGGGTAAAGTCTTTGGCATTGCACAGACTACATTCAAACCCTCTTAGGGTTCAACTTGGGGGAAATGACTAATTTCTCTGCCCTTTCATCCCCTGCAAAGTGGAGTTCATATCAGCTTCACAAGGTTATTATAGGAAAAGTGCCTATTCATATGTCTGGCAAATAATAGATTCTCAATGCATGTTCATTTCCTTCCTTCTTTTTTTTAATATATTTTATTTTATTTGTATTTATTTTCTTTAAAGATTTTATTTATTTATTTGAGAGAGCAAGAGAGAGCATGAATGGTGGGGAGGGACATAGGGAAAGGGAGAAGCAGACTCCCTGCTGAGGGGGGAGCCTGACATGGGGCTTGATCCCGGGACCCTGAGATCATGACCTGAGCCGAAGGCAGACACTTAACCGACTGAACCACCCAGATGCCCCTCCTTCCTTCTTGTGATAGTTTCAGTTGCTAATCATATAACATGTTGAAGAAACTCCAAAGGCTTTCCAAGATAGAACTCTGAAATCTTTTCAGTTTTCCAAAACACCAGTAAAATCTTGGCCTAGCCAGTCACTGCACATTATTAATAGCAGGGCTATTAATAGACAAGGATCCCATGTCTTTAGACAGAATAGACACCAGATTGTAGGGCATTATTAAAAAGGACAATAAACTCTCAGTTAGGGACATGAATTCTTATCTCCACTTTCTCACTAAGAAGCTTTGCCTTTAAAAGGGACACCTAACCATGTCCTGTCCTTGGAGAAGACATTTTTCAAAAGCATTTTTAAGCTCCCAACTTCCTAAGACACAGAGAATGAGAAGTCTAGAAACTGACTCAAATATATGAAATTAACAATTTGATATGTCACTATACTAAACAGAGAGAGATCGGTTTGGTTGTCCTCAGATATGAAAACCACCCTTACTAGATTTTGACAAAGTAAAAGCACTATACAAATATGAGGTTTTGACTCTGGATCAAACAGCCTTGGCCAGAGGCCACTGCAAATAATAGTCATGTTGTGTGATTATTATTGTTTTTACGATGATGAAACCAGGATTATAAATTTAATGCAATAAAGAGCTGCAAATTAGGGCGCCTGGGTGGCTCAGTTGGTTAAGCGACTGCCTTCGGCTCAGGTCATGATCCTGGAGTCCCGGGATCGAGTCCCGCATCGGGCTCCCTGCTCAGCGGGGAGTCTGCTTCTCCCTCTGACCCTCCCCACTCTCATGCTCTCTCTATCTCATTCTCTCTCTCAAATAAATAAATAAAATCTTTAAAAAAAAAAAGAGCTGCAAATTAGCTAAAGTCCAGGATAGAGAATAATTAACAGTGTGGGACCTCGGGTGTCAGAGGCAGCAGGGCCCTGCGCTTAGCGTGGCCTTGGCAAGCTACTTCACATTTAAGAGCTTCATCGCTAGAGTAAGGCAAATCTGTCTTTAAAAGTTGTCAGAAGTTAAATGAGAAAATGCTGGTAAAATGTCCCTGGCCTTAGTAAGTGCTTAAGAATCTATTTTCTTCATGAATTTCCACTTTAGAAATATGATACCAGCTCCTTGCCAATAATGTTGATTTTTCTGAGTTAAAATTCAAAATTTTACTTTTCATATTTATGAGTCACTCATTGTTATATTTGTATGTGTAAGAGAGAGAGAGAGACACAGAGATGGACCCACTTATAGGGTTTCAAAAAACAGCAGAATCTTCACTAAATAGCAAGAGGATGGTATTCAACAGAGCTGAGCAACCATAAAGGCAACATGGGACTCACGGACAGACTAGACGGATTTAAGGATTAAATGACTCTCAGTAGGAAACTGTTTCCTTCCATCAAAAGTCACAGATGTCTCGGGGACACCTGGGTGGCTCAGTCGGTTAGGCATCTGCCTCCGGCTCAGGTCATGATCCTGGGGTCCTGGGTTCGAGCCTTGCATTGGGCTCCTTGCTCGGTGGGGAGTCTGCTTCTCCCTCTCCCTCTGCTGCTCCCCCTGCTTGTGCTCTCATTTTCTCTCTCTTTCTCTGTGTCAAATAAATAAATAAAATCTTAGAAAAAAAAGCCATGGACATCTCTAAAGCCCTTGCCACCACAGCCCCAGTCCCAGGCAAATTGTGCACAGATGTTGGTCAAGATGATTTGTGGAACTAGGGGATATTATGCTAAGCAAAATAAGTCAATCAGAGAAAGACAATTATATGGTCTCACTCATATGTGAAAGTTAAGAAACAAAACAGAGGATCATGGGGAAGGGAGGGAAAAATAAAATAGGATGAAATCAGAGAGGGAGACACACCATAAGAGACTCTTAACTACAGGAAACAACCTGAGGGTTGCTGGAGGGGAGGCCGGTGGGGGGCTGGGGTAACTGGGGGATGGGCAGTAAGGAGGGCATGTGATGTGATGAGCACTGGGTGTTATATGCAACTGATGAATCACTGACGTCCACCTCGGAAACTAATAATACACTGTATGTTAATTAATTGGATTGAAATAAATTAAAATTAAAAATAAATAAAAATTAAAAGTCACACGTCTCTAAAGCCCTTGCCACCACAGTCCCAGTCACAGGCAACTTGTGCATGCACATTGGTCAGGACGATTGGCAAATCACCCTTGAAAAACACAGGAATCATACCCCAGCCTATCCCATATCTGAAGAATTCAAAGCTAAGAAAAGTAAGAGCCTGCACGATGCCCGTAAACACAGTTGAAGCATCTACATTTAAGATATTAGTTTTGAACAATTGCCGGAGACAGAAACCTCTTCTGTGGAAAATCAGCTTTGATTCAAGAAAGTGACCCGTAAAACCTGGAGAGTGCATGACGTGACCCCAGCCTCCTGACACTGACACAGATCAGCAGGTGACTCAAAACCAGAGGACAGGAAGAAAAAACCCACAAACGGAACAACCCAGACCAAGCATTCACCAGACCATAATTATCATCATCCTGATGGTTTGGAATAGAAGACAAGCCACTGCTGGTTATCAAACCCACTCCATGGTATGTGTTGGCTTTGCTCTATGTGAATTCAATGTGCAGATGAATATATATATATTTCCATTGTTTAGGCTGAGTTTTTCTCAAAGATGGCCTGCAGTTTTGTTTAAAAAAAAAAAAAATCAGGTGAACTGGTCAGATCCCATACCACATTTACAGAGAAACACCCATAACAAAAGGTGGCGAGACGCCCTAATCCTATTTGAGGGCACCACCTCTTATGTGTACCCTACAGATATTGACTCTGGCCCCTAGAATTTTCGGGCCTCTCACCACAAGATGGGATTTAGGGCACGTAAGTTGGCTATCTTTATGTAGGGGCTCAATATAATGACTGGTGCTCCCCGGGGCAGGAGAGACACCAGGGCTTTCCTAATTTAGGATGGAAAGATTATCTCACCGTGTCTCCATGTCAAACTGAAAAAGCAACTCGTCTACCTTGATATTTCTTCCAGCTTGTACGTCTTCCCCAATGCTTAACTCCTTTTTCTTCTTCCTTTCTAGCCTCACAGTTTCTTTCCCCAAAGCTATTCATCTTTTCCTCACCTCATATCAATAAGGAAATCACTTAGTTGCTGAGACTGGTTGCCCCAGCTTACTCTGTGGTAAAGATAGACCTTCTGCATCGTGGAATCCCTGCTAGAAAGACTGCTCCACCGTGGCCGCCGCCTCATCCTCGGAGCGGGAGAACCCAGACATGTCCCGGGACCTGCAACTGCTCCCACCTGAGGAGGCAGGAACGTCTGAGACAAGAGAGGAAATGCTGTGGACAACAGCAGAAGCCACACAGTCCACACGGCTCAGCTTTTTCCACCATACCCAGTGGTGGAATTTGTTTCCACGTTGCTCTAAGCACCATTATTTATTAGAGATGAAGGAGAAAGATCATCTGCTCCTCAAGTCAGCTCCGCTCTCCATAGGATACACATAAAAAGTGGGTATTTGCATTTCTCTGATCCAGAAACTAGACAGGGAAGCCCAGTGCTACCTAAAGATTGCCACTTTCCATACACTTTGTGCACCATGTCTCCCTCGAAACTCCAAGATGGGTGGTGACTTCAGATCAGACCAGAAAGTCATGAAACGTGAACAACCTCTGGCACAATCTTTGGAAATCTCGCCAAAATTCTTTAGGAATGATATGTGTTGAGATTTAGCTTTACTAAGTAACATCTAACCGAAGTGAAACGATAATAAAAAGAATAAGGAAGAATCAGGAAAAAGAACGGTGAAAGTACCAGCCATAATCTGCATCCTGAAGGGGTCCTTCCTGTCTTAGCCCAGTCTGTCTCCCCATAAGTGAAGCTGCTATATCCATCAGAACTTGCAGAAATCTCTCGGGCTCCTCTTCTTTTCTTGCGTGGTATCTCTCAACTCAGTCCAGGAGCCACGTGTCCACCTCTCTCCAGCTCCTGGCTAACGATAAGCAAATCATTCAGTTGTCCCAGCCCATACTCCAAATACTTTGCTGTTCTTTCCTGGGTAGGGTCTTCAGAATCAGCACCCCATTTTTTTTTTTTTACCTCTTCAGTGGTAACACTCTGTCTTTTAATGATGGATCTGATTTTTCGGATCGCCAAGAGATAGTCACAGCCAGTCCCTCTGGGAAATAAAATTGGTTATCAAGCAAGATAAAGCATTTTCTGTTAAAAAATAAAGTGTACTTTAAAATAATGTGTGTGTGTGTGTGTGTGTGTGAGAGAGAGAGAGAGAGAGAGATAAACTGGGTCTGAAAGATGTTTCCACTGAAAAGTTTAAATATGTTTTATGCCAATATGTGTGAAAAGTTTCCAAGGGTCACAGCTCTGAAGGACAATTCACATTTGGAAATAGACATTGTGCTCTGTTTGCTTTAAAAGATTGATTATTTTATAGCTACAACTCATAAAGCCTGTGGTCATAAAACACCTCCCTCTATCTTGGAAGCAGACTACACTTGTATAAATAATGTTATCAGGTTCTAAGTCAGCTAAGACCACTGCTGGCCCTAAACGTGGCTAGACTCCATGCCATACCCAAGTAGCCAGGACCGCAGAATCTATTCCCAAAAACAAATATGACTTCTAGCTTACATGGGAAAATAAAGAAGGAAATTTCATCCCAAAAGAACAAATATTGAGAAAGGATAAAAAGTGACTTAAAAAATCAAAATAGCTTAAAAGACAGAAATAAGCATAATATTGGCTTAGGAGCATATTTGTCGGTTACAGAGGGCTTTTAAAAGAGAGAGGCAGCAACTCTATCTTGATTCCACATCTGTACTTGCCAAGGTGTGGTCATCCGTCTCCAACAACCCTGCTTTGTCACCATTTAGCTCCAACGGACTTAACTGTGCCCTTTGTCACTGTCGAGTCATACTCCCCAAATCTGCTCTTTGCTACTTTAGAAGCTTCTTATCTCCTACAACTTAGTATTCTATGCCTACTACTTCCAGGTTTTGTTTACTCATTCCCTTCTTAATCCCCTAAAAAGTGGAATCGTTGTTTTCTGAAATAAAGGCTAGACTTCAAGTCAGACAGAGATGGATTCAAATCTTGGCTTTTAGTGGGGACCTCAGAAAATGTAATTAATCTTCCTAAGCTTTTCCAAATTAAAAAAAAATTACTGTAGGTTGTCCTAAATTATTTAATATATGTTCCTTAAAAATTAAAAAAAAAATGACTATATACGGCAAGTGTTTATGAGTTTGTTCGGTGTATTTTGTATGTATATGTTATATATAAGTTTTATGAAGTGGGAACATAGTCTAATATTTCTTGTTGTGCAGTTTGCTTTGTTTCCCTTTACGATGTTATCAGTAATGCCGCCTCTGCTTATATATCTCAGCAGTGACCAGGAGCCACATAATTGTGAATGTAGTCCTTTCTGTTGTTGCTGAAATGCTGGTGTTTTGTTTGAGAGAGAACCGTGCTCATCCCCTGATCTCGGTTTTATTTTCCTGTGTATGTGTATAACGTAGTTGCCAAAGTGACTACTCTAGAGTCAGGGCTAGGGCTCAAATCCCAGTCACTGAACAGCTGTGTGTCCTCTCTGAGCTTCTGTGTCTTCATCTGTAAGACAGGGATAATAGAAACCACTTCATAAGGTCGTTCCGAAGATTACGTGATTACCGGTAATGCATGTAAAGTGCCTAGGTCGGTAGTTGGCATGAGGCAAGCACTATGTTTGCTGCTATGATGAGGAGGAGGATACTGATGTATGTGCTCAGGGAAAATCACTCTCGTCTTCCCATGTCTCAGTTTCCTACTCTGTGAAATGAAAAGGAAAAAGGACAAATGCTGACGACAATGGTAGTGATGACTGTGTGATCCTAGAGCCCTTGCCACTTTTCGAGGCACATCCATACGCAGCGGGTCACTGGGAAGCACTCACTGGTATCCCCTGCTCTCAGCATATCCGACTTGCTGGCACAGCCGACCAGTGTGCTGCAAAGCATAAATACTGACTCTGGCCTGGGCCTCCATTTAGCAGAAAGAGCCAAAGTCCTCAAATAGCTTATGCCTCCTCCAGTATCTGACTTGCTATCTGCAAAATAATTCAGGCCTGTAAGCCTGGACTCCCAAATGGCACCAAGAGACTGGAAAGAAAGAGACATGCAAAGAATAAAACAAGGCAATCATATTTATGGAGCATCTACACTATACTACACTACACTACAGGTCATCAGAATGTCAGTCCCATGGCGTCCTCACAACAACCTAGGTGGAAGGTTTTATTAGCCATATTTCTGAGGTAATTTCCTCAGAGAAGTTCAACAGGAGTGCCAAGGTCACACAGCTACTGACTTTAAAACCAAGACGAAGTCTGACCCAGACCGAAGCTCGAGCTCATGCTAAAGTTCCTTGCTGCCTCGCAGAGATTTGCAATCTACTAGGATTGGGGTGTTGGTTGTCATTTTAACTTCTCCACTAAATCTCAAGCCCATGGAAAATTCTCCATAAATGGTGCCAAGAACATGATGAGGTATTTCGTTATACACAACTAGCCTATAGGTGGTGCTGTTTTTCACTCCATGACTGACCCAATCTGGCGCTCCTCATAAAAGCTTCAAAGCAAAAATATCACTGTATTTTGAAGGCACCCAGAGACGGCTCTACCTCACAAGTCTATCAGGTAAGTGATCGAGACAGCTATTGAGCAATGACATTTCTTCCATATTTACAGAATAACAGAGAACAAACACGTTTGAAGCATGATCATTGTTCCATACAATAAATATTGTCATTGAGTGAGCTCAGACCACTTTTTTGTTCTTGTTCTTCCTCATTTATTTCCCACCAACACACTTCTTTGCTCCCTGATTTGATGGCTGCTAGTCCTGAGGGCACCTGAAGGTGAAGTCAGCATAATATACGTTGCTAAAAAGTCTCCAGTCAGTCAACAGACTTGCTTAAAGGAAGTAGCATGAAAATGAGAGCAATGAAGTCACGGTCTTGAGATCTCAAGGATTTCACTGTGTTTGGCCAACTCCACTGAATTAGAATACTTGGCTTAAATAAGTGAAATTACAATTCTATGTTAAGACACATCTACATTATCTTCATTGTCATTTCAATAGACAGTTACTAATGCCAGGCAGGGTACACTATATATTATTGCATTTGGGCCTCACAGATAATCCTGTGAGGTAGGCACAATAGTTATACCCATATTTAATGAGGAAGCTGAGGCACAAAAATGTTATGTAACTTTCCCCTTGTCAGAGAACAAAACAATAGTAGCATGAGGATCCACACCCCAGCAGCCAAACTCCAACGCCCATGCTTTCGCAAAGCAAGTTTCTGATTGCCTCTGGAAAATGGCAAGTTACTCAGGTGCCTGCCCATAAACAGGAACTGTTTAGTTTAATAGTTTTCATGAGATTTCCCAATCCATTTAAACAACCCTGTACTAAGCAGTTACTGTTATGAAAATGAACAAGATCTGCATATGCTAAGCAAACCCAAGCCACGGAGATCACATGAATTTCCTCCGTAGGTTCACTTCTTCGCTTACCTGTTGGATTGATCACACGCAACACCTGAGTTGGAATTACACTGAGAATTTTTGGCATGGCTGGAGCTAACTGGTGGTAAGTGTACTTAGGGGATTACATTTGATTATTACTATGACTTTTACTGGAAGTCTCTGACAATGAGATGAATAGTTGTTAGAAAGGAAAGGTAAAAAGAAAACTGTCAGCCCATGGAACAACTTGTCACTGGTTTGTTTCAGAGCCTAGAGTTCATAAACCTTCCCCTCCTAACTCCACAAAGGTCCTTCTCCTTCCAGAAAGTTCCTCTTCCCAAAGCCAAGACCCGATAAGGAATGAGGACAGAACAACAGGTGCCTTGTTGTCTCAAGTGGCTTATTGACATCGCTAAGATTTTTCAGACTGGGTAACACCCATTTAGCTCATTATGCCCCTCATAGTAATAATCTTCTTTAGGTACTTTCTCCCTGTTGAGAGGAAGTGAAGTAGGGTGGAGTGAGAAACATATGAGTCTCTCTTTGTGAGTCTCTCTCTCTTTCTCTGTCTCTCTTTCTCTCTCTCTCCCTATTTTCAAGTTTAATGCAGCTCAATTTACGTCACACAAGGGAGGATCCCATTATAGGAGCTAATTGTAGGTGGCTACAAGATACAACTGAAAGACAAAGGGGGATAAGGGCTTATAACAAGGCACCTAGGAGACCCCACCCTGGGTAATGCTTCCCTGTGTTAGAACCATCTGCCAAGGAGGCATGACAAATGGCACAGCCCTAGTTAGGGGTCAGAAGGTCTGGATCCCAGTGCCGCTCACCCTGTAATCTTGGGCAAGCTCCTTTTCTTGTTGAGGCTCCAGTTGCCTCACTCTTATAAGGGATAAATCCTCACCAGAGGGTTCAGTGGGAATTGATGAGATCTCATGCAGGCAGATATGCTCTAGGTCACTCTGGGGGCCTGTGTCTACGACGGTTGTGGGTTGATTTTTCAGAGTTCTGGCCTTGCTTCTCACTCTAACCAGAAGCTTGTCCTTGATTGTTGCACCTCTTCCCAAGCCCGGAAGAGGTAAAGATTTGACATTGCCTTGGGTGTGATCCCAGTCAGTCTTATTAATAAACATGACTTCCTGTTTCCCTACAGTGAGAAAAGAGGAGGGAAGCAAGGTCTGAGGAGAGTGGCGGGGGCCACACCAAATGAGGACCTCAGCAGGGACAATAAGAGCCTGCTCAAGCTGAGTCAGTCCCGTGTTTTTTCCTGTTAAATGATTCACATGCCAAGGCAAATCGGGCTGAGATGTGCAGACTCTTCTCTGCCTTTCATCAGCTTCCAAATGAGTTGGTGATTTTTGTTTTTGTTTTTCCTATCTCACTGCACTTTCCTTGGAAACATGACAGTGCCGTTTTCATTCCAGGTTGAGGTCCCTCCATCATTTCAATGTCCTGGGGTGGAGGGGTTGTCATATCCAAAAAACACTGTGCTCATACATGACTTTAAAACTACTTAAAGGGTCAATTTAAATGTTATTTGTATTTTTTAAACTTCTTGTGTTTTTTGACTCAAGTAGGTTAAATTATAAACAAAATTTCATAGCATATTATATATAATGAAGTTGGAGCTCTGTAAAAATCAAGCTCTAGATATACAAATTTCCTATATGTGTCTTAAAAGGCTTATTGTTGTATGAACAAGTGGTGGGGAGGGGCAGAGGGAGAGAGAAAGAGAGAAGCGGACTCCCTGCTAGGCAGGAAGCCTGATGCAGACTTGATCCCAGGATCCTGCATCGGGCTCCCTGCTCAGTGGGAAGCCTGCTTCTCCCTCTCCCAATCCTCCTGCTTGTGTTCCCTCTCTTGCTGTGTCTCTCTCTATCAAATAAATAAACAAAATCTTTAAATAAATAAATAAATAAACAAATAAATAAATACCATGATCTTTAAATCCTTTTAACACTGACAGCCACCATTTGTCCTCTCATATTTAAGTGAGGTCAAGTTTCATTGAGGCCCTTCTTCCATGTTTTGCTTAATCTCCATGCATATCCATAGCCATCATCTCCTTTTTAGCCAAGTTATTCAGGAAGAGATGGTTTTACTATTTGGTTAAATCTGGACATTCCCCAGCTTAAGACCCTCTAGTAACTTCTGATTATAGTTAGAATATTAGCCAAACTCCTTTTCATGACCTATAGATCCCCATATGGCTTATTCCCTGCCTTTCTCTCCAACCAATCTCTCCCTCCTCCACTGTGGCCCACATACTGGCTTTCTCTCTGTTCCTCAAAAGGGCCAGGCTGTCTCAGGTTCTTTGCACTTGCCATTGCTACTTCCTGAAAGAGTCTTCCCTCATTTTCATCTGACTGCCTCCTTCTCCCTATTTAGTTCTAAGGTCAAATGTCATTTCCTCATAGAAGCCATCAATGTTTCCCACACCAAACAGGTTGTAACTACTTTCCTGCTTTGTGTTCTCCCCAGCAGTTAAAGCACGACTGGAATGCTTTAATTTGTTTCCTTATTTATTAGTTTTTGTCAATATTCATTTTCTGTCAGGTCTGCTATACTTCAGGAGAAGAAAGCCTTTATCTGTCTTGTTCACTGCTTTATCACAGTGTCCAGAACAGCTCTCGACACATAGGCGGCACTCAATAAATACGGTTGAAGGAAGAAACCCTGGCTCATCTCCATACCTACTTAAAGCTCATCTCCATTTATCATGGGGAGTTCTGGTTGCCTTGAGTCTTATTACACATTGGGTAATCCAGTCTGAATTATCAATTACAACGATATCCTCAGACAGTTGTCACAACAGTAAAAAGCTGGTAATGTCCAATGTCATTCCATCCAATTTTGGAAAGAGACAAAAGAGCTAAGAGAATGTTGATGACACACTCTAATTTCTCAGGTAGTTCTTTTCAAACTTTTCCAACAAAACACAACTAATAGTCTAGAATAGCGAATAATAACATTTAGAAGGGGATCAGACCAGGAGTATAAAATGGCCCCCAAGGACAATATATCTTTGAAGTCATACATTATGTTTTTAAAATCCAGATGAGGGCGCCTGGGTGGCTCAGTCGGTTAAACATCTGCCTTCAGCTCAGGTCATGATCCCAGGGTCCTGGGATCGAGTCCTACATCGGGTTCCCTGCTCTGCAGGGAGCCTGCTTCTCCCTCTGCCTCTGCCTCTGCCTCTCTCTCTCTCTCTCTATCTCTCATGAATAAATAAATAAAATCTTTTAAAATAAAATAAAATCCAGATGAATTTTGCATTCTAATAATCACATATCTGGGTTTGATTTAGCATAGAAGAAATTTCCCCTCAAATTGTTGGAAAAAATATGCCCTCCAAGAGGATGTGTCCTATTTACTCTGGAAAACCACTGAGAATCCCCAGGTACATATGATCCAAGCTGATAATCATCTAGAAATAATTCTGGAGGAGCCTTGAAGGGAGAACAGCCCTTACCTATCCTTTGTTATCCTCACCCCATCTTCACCCCAGCGTGGAGGAACTCAGGAATAAAGAAACCAAAGTGAACCTTGAGTCCTAAGAGGTGTCAAGTTTTGAGAAGGAAAGAGACTAAAAGTTATATCTTTCTGCATCCCTCTCTTTTCAGACATCGCTTTTAAAGTATTTCACAGCTCTCTTTCTTTCCATGTGCTTGGTGAGATGAGAGGGACAAGCTCTCCTTGCTCTTGGGAGGAGAGAGCCTAGAGTGAGCATATAATGCACTTTTCCCAGGACCATCCTGGTTATGACTATGTTGTCATGGCAGTATTATTCATGCTCCCTTTCCATTTGTATAGTATATGGTCACTCCAAGGAATGTCTTCCCCACTCTCCCTCCCACTTAAAAGAAAAAGCAGGAACCACTCTAAAGGAGTCATAAACAACATGATGTAAATCTTCTTCCAGTCCAACATCAACCCACTAAGAAAAAGGAGTCCTTGTGACTCAGATGAGTTGTCCATTTGATCCTTTGAGAAAAATCACAAAAGCATTTGGGGTCCAAACCTTGGTTTTAGCAATAACATTTTCTTTGTCTAATACATTTCTGCAGTTAGAAATTGGTCATTACTATGGGCTGTTCAGTGAGGATTGGAGAATCAGGATCCAAGCCATCATGCATACATTACAATAATAATATTTATAGGAAGAAGACAAAAGAAACAACTAGGATGGTAAGGGTGAATTGAGTTAATTAGTAAAAGCATTTTAAAATAAAATAAAATGTGATGAACAGAAAGTATGCAGTCAGAGATGCCACATGAATTTGAATAATCAGCCCTTTCAATGACCTGGCATTTGAAGGCATAAAAAAGAAGACCATTATCCCATGAATGTACCAAAAAAGATTGCTGGGATAGTAATTATGGTGGCCACTGTGGGAAGCAGAATAGACCAATGGTCCCAGCTGCTGCCCTCTGAAATCCATCACCACATTTGCTCTGAGTCCATGTTTTCTGTGGCGGATCCCAGCCATGACTAAGCAGAGCATGGCCACTTAAGGCAGGCCTGTTCCTGAAAGACGCAGGACTCCTCTAATGGGCAGCATCAGTTTGAGGACTCCAAATTAGCCTTGCCAAAACTTCCTCAGAATTGAAATCTGAAGGAAAAAAAAATTTTTAAGATATTATTTATTTATTTTAGAGAAAGAGAGAGTGGGGCTGAGGGGGCGTGCAGAGAGAGGGAGAGAGAGAGTCTCAAGCAGAGTCCCTGTTCAGCACGACCCTGAGATCATGACCTGAGCTGAAATCAAGAGTCAGATGCATTACCGACTGAGCCACCCAGGCGACCCCAGAATTGAAATCTTAAGGCATTTCTTCCTTGCCTTCTTTCCCTCTCTCCTTCACAGGGATCAGTCCTGCATAGTGGTCTGACAGCTCTCCCAGCCTCCTCCAGCACCCTCCCCATTTTTCTCCCACAAGGTTTTCCTCAACAAATTTCTCACATGTCTATTCTCATCATGGCATCTGCTTCTCAGAAGACCTGAACTAACACAGTGATCCAGGTAGGGATCTACTTGAGGGACAGGAAGAATTAGGCCATTTGATGCATTTAGGCTAATTTGATCTAATAGTAAGAGGAAGGGTAATGGGTGATGATAAAAGAAGTTCGAAGAGTTTAAGACTTAAAAGGGAAGTTTCAGAGAATAAGTTGTGACAGAAGTGGTTACGATGGTGGGGGTGGAGGTGAGAATAGTCCGGGTCAGAAGTTATTCATTTGCATATTTGATGCTACATTAGGTCCAAAGGCCTGTATGAGATCTTTTTGATGTAGAACTCAGGAAATGTTGACAGCAATGTTTCTTGCACCTAGAAGAAGCCAATCTACAGTGAAAGAGAAGAAAGTCAACTCAGAGAGGGAAGCAGAAGCAAGAGCTGGAGAGAGATCCTGGAGGGAGTTTTTGACCCCTTATTTCAGCTTTTCAGGAAGTCCACCTGTACCCCTATAGTTCCCATAGTTTAATGGTTCAGCATTTCTCATTTTACCTAAACTAGTTCAAGATGGGTTTAGTCACTTGTAACCAACAGAGATGTGACTCACACAACAGAGAAATTTCACTTTGTTTTCCCATAAAAATATCTATCATTGTATAGTATAAAAATACCCAAGGCCACATTGTTCATAACAGCAAAAATAAGTAAAATGAAAACAACCCAAACATCTACCAATGGTAGAATAAATTATAGCAAAGTCATGCAATGGAATATTATAAACTATGTAATGTATAAACTACACAAACTACATATACTACATAAACTACAGCTAAACATGTCAATAATGATAAATCTCAAAATAAAATATTGGGAAACTAGTAAGTTCTAGAAGAACTCATACTATAAGATTCCATTCACATCAAGTTCAAATACAAGTATAACTAAACCATGTATTATCTAGAGATAATACAGAGATGGCAAAACTAAAGGAAAATAGGTAATGATTTACACAAAATTTAGGATAGTGGCTGCTTCCAGAGGTGGGGGGGGGGGGTGTGACTGGAGAGGACACACAAAGACATCTAAGGACTGAGAAAGTTGAATTTCTTAAACTGAGAGGTGTTTATTATATAGGATGTTTCCTAATTCCATGCATATATATATTGAATTCACTTATATACGATAATTTTAAAACAAAAATAATTATTATAATAACTAACTACCACATTTTGAGATGATTAAACAGATGTTTAACAACAGGGTCCAGCATATAGTAAGCTCTTAAGAAATGATATGAGCCATAATACTAATATTATCACATGAAGATAATTGTACCACTTAGAAGAAGAAAATACCAAAAAGTATGTCTTTATCTGTGTACACCATATAGTCCAAGATGCCTGAAAATCTGTTAGAACTTAGAGATTGGAACTTCGTGGTTTTCAATCTCCACTCACCTAAGGGATGATACCAGAAGAGATTCTCAGATTCACAGCCACAGACAAGAATTTACTTGGTTAGTATCAGGCACCCAGTGGATAGCCATACTAATGAATCTAAGGTGTTAAGGTGTTTAGTTACCTGATATCACATAATTAGCCCAACATTTAAAGAAAAACAATTGATTAACATGGGCATCTTAGTAGAGAAAATAATAAACAATGGATCAAGTATCAGCTTCAAGCTATTCTACCTAGGGTCTATTCACAAAATAAGAGAATTGTGGAATTCATAAAGCACCCTGACCATCATCTCATTCAACTATTTAGTTTACAGCTGAAGAAGGAAAAGCTCGGGGAGGTTATTTGGACTCTTCAAGGTCAACAGTGACTTTGTGGTGGGGTCAGGACTAGTACAGAAGTTAGGATGGAAGCTGCAGAAAATGTCCTGCTATTGGGTGTTCACAGACCAATTAGAAGGGAAGATGGGACTAGAAGGGAAAGTGAGTGAGATCAGGTATGGAAAATTCAGCACTGGTTTTCCTTTCAAAGGAGTAGAGAAGCTGGAATCCTTTGAAGCTCCCCATGGATGTAGGCCTAACACACCACTTTCTGAGTGACACCTCTGAATGAACTCTTCTGGGGACAAATTCCTGGGAAGAAGATAGACTCAGTTAATTCTCATAGCAGAAAATATGTCATATGCAATTTCAGGGAAATTTCTATCTCAAGCTCATTCTCATCTCTATCACCTGCATCTAATGCACTTGATGGGCTTACAATACAATACTTGCTCTTACGTGATTAGTTTTCTCTTGAGTCATGGTTATCCCAAGCCAATCACCAATCTAAGGCTAAGTTCACAATTATTCCTTCAATAAGTACTCCCGGGGATGAAGACTCTGTACTAGGCACTAGATATTTGATGCAAAGTGTTTAATCAAACTCCATTTACCCTGTCCAATCATGGGAGACAGTGACTTATTCAAAAAAAGAACGTATCAACCAGAAGTAACTGGATACAGACAATGCCCCTCAACCCTTTTGTCATAAGACAATTAAATGAAAGCTCATAAAGAACCTTTGCTTGCTTCGTAACTTTATCAGCTTGAGCCCAGCTGATAGGGAAAGTAGGTCTTATGGCTGAACTCTTGAACCAGGAAAGGATCAGTCCAAAGTTTCTGTCAGGTGACGTGACCTACAAAAAATATTTCCACTCCTTGGCTTATCTTTATGACCGACAAATGATTGCCTCTTATTTGCTCTATATGCTGGAAAATGTGGCTAAATTGCAGAAGCTGTCCCAAACAAGAAGGTTCCTTCTGGGGAAAAAAAAATATTCATCCCCTAAAGCAAGGTTTAATTAATGAAAATGTAGCCTAGATTATCAAACTATGCCTTTTGGGGGGGGGAGGGTCTGATGTTTAATGGTTTGGGAGCTTTTTGAACAAGCAAAAACACCTCTAAAAAGAAACCAGACCCCTCTCTAACTTTTATATCATAACTTGTTGCCACTCCGCAGTGTTTGTAGCAGCTCATAACAAGAAAGTATGACCTCATCCGTTACTCACTCACTACCATCCACCAATTTAATGAGTTTCACTGGAAATTCCCATTTTAGGAGAAATTTCTAAATTATAAAATAACTCTTTTTTGTTACTTATCAATGAAAAACTTGAATTGTAATCAAAGTATAGTGGATAATTTCTCTAAAGGAGTAAGTCAGTAGACAAAGCCAAGTGTAAGCCTCCCTGTTTATTAAAGGGAGCTAGATCTAAGATCCTAACACGGCACTGTGACCAAACTACGTGAGCATCCAGTGACCTTATGCATTGGCATAACTTAACCAGCTTCTAACTTCAGAGACTGACAGCAAAAGGTGAAGTTAATGACTGTCTACTGAATGACCAAGCAATGAGCACAGAGTCCAAACAACTAGAATGATACCCTCTTCTCAAGTGATTTATTGTCTGAAACACTGAGTTAAATGGAGCACCCGCTATATCTAAAGGCAACGGTCAGTGGACAAAAGCTGTTTGATCAAATGTCAACCTCCATAGTCCATTGGGAGAGGCAGGAATTTACTCAAAATGTAGTATCAGATTAAAGTTATTTTTCAAAAATTAACCCTTTTCTAAAGAAAACAGAGAAGGAAAGAGATAGAAAGCACAAACAAATAAATAACAGTAAATACATCCATCAGACAAGGTCACGGCCATTTTTTTTAATCTCAGAAATTATTCCAGTTTAGACAAAATAATTTGAAAAGATAAATATTTTCATAGTCAGAAAAACTAAGTTTGGGGGGTTGTCTGTTGCTTTAGTTTTGCTTGTTTTAGTTAACTTTCCTATCAAGGGCCAGTTAGTGCCTCTGACCTTGACCCGGCAATAGATTCGAGTGCCTCATCAGAGATACGGAATGCTGTATCTCATGACATCTCATTCTTTCTCTGTCCTTTAAAGCACATACTGCCCCCCCCCCAAGGAACTTTACCATGAAACTAAATGACACAATTAATAAGGACCTCAGACGGAGACCCTCCCTCCCCAGGCTGCCTGAAGACCCTATCTAAGCCCCCGTCGGTCATCCTTTACAAGAACCAACAAACTGTATGTGTAGTTCCAGTGCTGGGTGGAGGAAACAAGGACAGCAGAAAGCAGCCTTAGATCATCCTCCCAAGGTCCCTGATGTGGAAGGAACAATCACCGAGCACACACAAACGATCATTGTCATCCCCGGTACGAGGGCTTGGGGTATGGGAAAGGAAGGGCAACCCGGAATTTGAAAGCTACAATAGCAAGGTACGAGATCTGAGAGCTTCAAGAGGAGTCTGTTTTGTTTGTTTTTAGTCTAGACTGAGAGTGCAAGGGCTTAGGAAATATGCGTTAAGTTAGAAGACACCCTGGGGTTGTTTTCTTTCTCCACTCGGAGCCCTGAGTAATACTGCGCATGCTGGTGCCTGCACCAGAGCTGACTAAAGGCTGTAGGAGCCCCCGCCCTTTCTCTCCACATCCAATCAGGAACCAAGGATGATTGCCACTTGCTCCTTTGGACCTCCTCCACCTTTCCCACACTACCTGTGTCTGCAATACATCAGCTATCTCAATATTTCTCACCTGGATTAGAGCCCCTGATCCATATGCCATACTGCTTTCGAAAGAACAGGTTTAAGACTGCCCAATTTAAAAAATTCTTTAGTGGCTTCCAATAGCCTTCAGGTTAAAATCCAAACTGTCTTAGTATACAGGTTCTGGTAAGACAATTCCCTTGGTTCATATCCTGTCATTGCTATTTACCAATCTGGGAAAGTTTCTGAACCTCTTTGATCCTCGGTTTCATCATCTATAAAATAGGGTAACGACCATCATTCTTCATAGGTTTGTTGTTAAGATCAATGAGATACCCCTTTCAAAGAGCTTAGCACTGCCTAGTTTTCAGTAACTTTTGGCTATCATGGCTATTGTTACTTTACCAACTTACTATTAGCTACAATAGCCCTCCCCACCATGGCCCCTTCCTCCTCTCCAGTTATGTATCTTGCTACTAGCTCATTGGTAACCACAGGTTTTGTATCTGAAGGACCCACTTTATGCCAGAACCCAATGCCAAAGGATTTACATATATTCTTTAATCATTCACAACTCCACGTGATCATTACTAGCATGCTCATGTTACAGATAAGGAAATTGAGACTCAAAAAAGTTAAGGAGTGCCTGCGTGGCTCAGTGGGTTAAGTGTCTGACTCTTGATTTTGGATCAGATCATGATCTCAGGATCATGAGATGGACCTGGGAGTTTGACTCCATGCTCAGCATGGAGTCTGCTTGAAATTCTCTCCCTCTCCCTCTGCCCCTCCCCCACTGGTGCATGTGCACACACTCTCTCTCAAATAAATAAATTAAATAAATCTTTAAAAAAAAGAAAGAAAGAAAAGTTAAGCAACTTGGCCAAAGTAACCCAGCTACGAAGCAGGAGCCCATAGTTGAAATCAAAGTCCATCATACTCCAAATCTGTTTTGTTTTGTTTTGTTTTTAATGACTACACTCTGCTGCGTGTATCCCACCTTATTTCCCCCAAATTACTGGAATAGTATTTCTGGTCCTACATGCTTTTCCAGAACCTCACCACTTCTCCATCAAGAGGTGGAATCTATGTCATCTCCCCTTGAACGGGGGCAGCACCTTGGATTGCCTCAACTAACTGAGTCTGGCACAAGTCAAGCTATGTGATTTCCGAGGCTAGCTCATAAAAAGAAATGAAGCTTCTGTCTGGCAATCTCTTCTAGAGCGTGCCCCTCTGGAGGCCTAAGCTGCCATTAAGAAGGTCAGCTACCAGCAGCTGGAGCCCCAGCCGCCAGCCATATTTCAAGCATCTCCAGCAGTTGCTGCATGGAATAGAAAGGAGCTGTCCTCACCAAGCCCCGCCCAAATCGCAGATTTGTGAATTAAAGACATGGTCGTGATTATTGACGCCACTGAGTTTTGGAGTGCTTCGTTATGCCCTAATAGAAAACCAGATCAGCCACGGAAACCTCCAACGCTGTTTAATCACTTTCATTTCCCCTGACAACACACCTCTCACGGCCCTTGCACAAGTGATCGCTTTTGCCTACAAATCACCACCAGCCCACAATGCCCCAGCACACACACACACACACACACACACCCCCTCATTTAAAGAGTGACTTGGCGGGCGCCTGGGTGGCTCAGTTGGTTAAGAGACTGCCTTCGGCTCAGGTCATGATCCTGGAGTCCCAGGATCGAGTCCTGCATCGGGCTCCCTGCTCGGCAGGGAGTCTGCTTCTCCCTCTGACCCTCCCCCCTCTCATGTGTTCTCTCTCTTTCTCTCTCTCAAATAAATAAATAAAATCTTTAAAAAAAAAAAAAAAGAGTGACTTGGCTTTCAAGAGTCATTGTAGGTGTTGTAGTTTTAGTCATCTTTCCCAAAGTTGGAAGTGAGTGGTTAAGGACACAAACTTCTAGTCAAAATGTCTAGGCTTAAACTTTTTTGTTCACTGCTTCCAAGCTGTAAGACTTAATCTCTCCAAACCTGTTTCTACAAAAGGGAGTGATAACCAAACCCCTATCTTGGTATTACAGGGATTCGTTTATAGCTCCTAGCAAAGTTCCTAGTATTTAATAAGAGTTCAATACATGTTGCTGTAATTAGAGCATTAATCATACTTCATTGCAATTATCTATTTTTTTTTGTTTCCTCTTCTGAACAAGAACAGTGTATGCTCAATGCCTTGGCACCTAAGATATGCAAAAACATTTTTGCTAAATACAGAAACAAATAAATGAATAAAGAAGAAAACAAAGGAAGGAGGAAATGAACAGGTATGTATAATCTAGCCTCCTTTCAATTCCTCAGATCTAGCGTGTAAGAGGGTTAAAGTGAGGGGTGCCTGGGTGGCTCAGTCGTTAAGCATCTGCCTTCAGCTCAGGTCATGATCTCAGGGTCCTGGGATCGCCCCCACCGGACTCCCTGCTTGGCGGGAAGTCTGCTTCTCCCTCTGCCTCTGCCCCTCCCCACTGCTTGTGCTCTCTCTCAAATAAATAAGCTTTTAAAATCTTTAAAAAAAAAAAAAAGAGGCGTAAAATGACAAGAGATCTCCAGCCCTATAGGAATCAGTCTGGGCACTGGCTGCATGCTCTTCTTCATGTCGGGACCAATTCTCTTTTCCCAGTGGCAGGTAGTACCACAGCCATTATTTCTGAGACTCCCTCCTACCCAAAGCCATGTAGAGAGCATCCTCCCTTGGCCAGGTGAACCTTTTTGCTTCTGACACTCCAAACGAGATGCCAGGACTATAAGGAAAACCAGCACCAAAATCTCAGATGGCCTCCAACTGCAGATTCTCTTTCCTCCTCTATTTTATAGCCTGCCATCAAGATGCCAAGTCAAACCCAGTTAATCTTTTACAGTGTCAGTCCCCTTTATGGACTCCATGATATGACAATGCCATATGGTGGCAATACTCTAGAAGGGACTCTGCTCTTACCTGACAAGCAGGTTTATGCTGTACTTAGCAAATAAGTCCCTCTTGCCTCATGCGTGATATCTCCCCACTGATTCCTGCTCAACCTAGTGAAATTGAGAGAAATTACTAAACAGCAACACAGCTTTCATTAATAAGGTGAGAAGTCTACCCTTAATTTTCGTTTTTACTGTAGAATTTACATATATGTATACTTACACATGCAAGTATCATTATAGCAGCTAACAATCTGTGGATATGGTGGCTCAGCTCCACCAATGGCTGTTGGAACTCAACGCTATCCCACAATACCAATGTCATTCTGGAGCACCTTAATTTCAATATCCAGAAAACCCCAATGCCCCGGGGGAGTCCTTCAGTATGCCCTCCTGCCTCAGCATACGAGTGAAAGTTTAAATATTTATTAAATGAGTAAAATTCAGGGTGTTGGCTGTCTATAGCCATAAATTGCTTTAAAAGCAAAGGCGGACTTTGTCTCATTGTTATTACTGCAGATTCTAAGCTTTTTATAAGTTTAAACATTTCTGCATTCTTTCTCCGGAAGGAGCTCTCTCAAGTCTGCTGAAAGTTACAAAGATTTCTGAAGTCTGCTGAAAGCTGAAGATTTCTGAGGCGTGGCACCACATTCTCTGATTGGGCCGCTGCTCTCGAAAGATAGGGGCCTTTTGCTGTTGACTCACCAGAGGGCAGCAGCTTTGCAGCTTGATGTCAGCACGCAAGAATGTCAGACACTTCTCGCCAGCCACCTCCCACCCAACCCCCAGGAGTGGCCCAGAATTAAGCAAAGCTCTTTGGGTTAGCCTCTGCCCAGCCTCCTGGTTGGGCTTCTCGCTGCCCTGGTTACCATGCTCCAGCAAAGAAAATCCCCACTACCTCTCGGCAGGGGAACAATAAACTTTTCCAGCTATGTGTCTCTGGGGATACCGATGTAATTGCCTGATTAAGGTTTAGATATTTGGGGGATTGGGTATAGTTGGGGGATTGGGTATGGTTTTCTGCATGCTCCTCTTCAACACACACACACACACACACACACACACACACACACACATACACACAGGTCTTCTCTAGAAGGAAAACAGCACATATACAGAAAGAAACCTGCAAACAGGCACTAGCAAAATTTCTAGATTCTAAATGGATTATGTGTTGTTTGTACTCCTGGTATTCGAGCTATATCTGTTTCCCCTACATTTCTGACTGTCTCAACTGAAGCCTCAGATCTAGCTCTAGCCTAGCTTGGACTATCCCCGAGGTCCTCTCTGCCCTAACAGTCTATGTTTGCATGAAATTAAACAACTAAGAGCTTTCTGAGAGGAATAACTTCTTGAGGATACTCATGAGACCCAGCCGGTTGTCTGCCCACAGTGGGTAGTCCTAGTTCCATGAGTACCTATTTTTATATGTCACCTACTTTCACATCTCATCTCCCCTTTAAGAGAGGAGAGTCTTGGGCGCCTGGGTGGCTCAGTTGGTTAAGCGACTGCCTTCGGCTCAGGTCATGATCCTGGAGTCCCGGGATCGAGTCCCGCATCGGGCTCCCTGCTCAGCAGGGGGTCTGCTTCTCCCTCTGCCCTCTTCCCTCTCGTGCTCTCTGTCTCTCATTCTCTCTCTCTCAAATAAATAAATAAAATCTTTAAAAAAACAAAAAGAGAGGAGAGTCTTAGTCCTGTGTTAATTAAAATGTTCATATTTTTTTGCATTTTTGCAATGGGTCTTGTGGTTTGGGGCAACTGAAAGCAGTCAACAGATAGTAGACTGTATACCCACTTAAGGTAATCATGGCTAAGATCAAGCAAGCAGTTAAGCCAAGGTGAAACTGATGGATCACAGAAACTAAGTCTGCCCAATTCCACTTGCTAAAGTGTGGAGATCCCAGAGCTTACGGCTCTTTGATTCCCTTGGTACACTAATAGTTGAGGAAAAACCACTCTCTGCGATCTTGCCCTCATTCTATTTCTTTAACCTGATGGATGGCATCAGCCTCCACTCCCCATTCTACTTGAATGTCCTTTAGGATTCTCCAATTTGCTTACTGTAGTGGGCTAAAGGGTGGTTCCCAAAAAGATATGTCCATGTCCTAATCCCCAGAACCTGGGAATGTGACCTTATTTGGAAAAAGTTAAGGATCTGGAGATGAGATCATTCTGGATGATCCAAGTGGGCCCTAAATCCAATGGCAAGTATCCTTATAAGAAACACAGAAGATGGGGTTCCTGGGTGGCTCAGTCAGTTAAGCCTCCGGCTCTTGGTTTTGGCACAGGTCTTGATCTCGGGGTCATAAGATTGAGCCCTGCATTGGGCTCCGTGCTCAGCATAGAGTCTGCTTGAAGATTCTCTCCTTCTGGCCCTCCCCCACCCTCACCCTCTCTCTCTCTCAAATAAATAAGTCTTATAAAAAAAGAAAGAAAGAAACACAGAGGAGAGACACGGGGGAGAAGAGGACAACACCATATAAAGATGGAGGCAGAAGTGGAGTCACAAGCCAAGGAACTCCTGGAGCCACCAAAAGCCAGAAGAAGTAAGAAATGGATTCTCCTTTAGAGCCTCTGTGGGGAGCAGAGCTCCTGCCAACATTTTGATTTTGGACTTCCTACCCCCAGAATTGTGAATACATTTTGGTTGTTTTAAAGCAACCGAGTTTGGGTAAGCAGCCATAGAAAACAAATACAGTTATAAACTCAAATGCCTTATAAGGATCATACAGGTAGTCAAATGAGCAAGCAGTCCAGGTAGGGAAATTGTGGTTTTAGCATCCCATTTAATTTTTCATTAACTAAAATTGATACTCTCAAAGGCAGTGAAATAACAAAGTACAAGCTGTCTTTAGCCAAAGTGAGAACAAATGTCCTGGCCAAAAGAAGTATCCATCACCCAGATCCACTTAATTGTTACCATATGAAAACATGAACCCAACATTACCACATCTTCCCATTTTTACTAGATTTTTACTTTAAATCTTGTGCATTTTATTTATTTTTTTTAAAGATTTTATTTATTTATTTGACAGAGAGAGACACAGCAAGGGAGGGAACATGAGCAGGGGGAGTGGGAGAGGGAGAAGCAGGCTTCCCGCTGAGCAGGGAGCCCGATGTGGGGCTCGATCCCAGGACCCTGGGACCATGACCTGAGCCGAAGGCAGACGCTTAACGACTGAGCCACTCGGGTGCCCCAAAATCTTGTGCATTTTAAGTGTTGGTTCAAAGACCAAATGGGCAAACTGCACACTGTGGGCCCAACCAAATGTGTTTGAGGACTGAAGTATGACCACAAGTGGCCAGTTGCAGGGAGCCCACTGACCCTTCTAACAGTATTTAAGGTAAGTACCACCGACAGTTCATGACAAAATCAAAAACAGGGCCTTGTTCTCCTCCTCAACCTGGTCTGGCAGCCCAGGTCACTTATATTCAAAATCATTCTCAACGTTGGTGTAGGCAGAGAGAAATATTCTGTTGAACCCTGAGATAGTATATCTCCTTCCTCCTTCTAGGCCTCTCCTCTTATGGTGGCTTAATTTGGACTGTGACCATTTAGAATCTAGAAGTCGTGTGTGTGTGTGTGTGTGTGTGTGTGTGTGTGTGTTTTGAAGAGTATTATGGATAGCTACTTTGCAGTGTGCTGCATGATTACTTTAGAAGGAAAAATAAAATAAAATTATTCACCAGGGAGAATTAAAATTCAAAAGCCATTTTTCTATGCTTATTTTATCCCAAAGCATTAAAATATATTTTACTAAAAGGATTGGAATTTAGGTCAGATAAAACTGAAGATATAAAATTGACACATAATATTGACACAGTCTCTGTATTTACTTTATTAAAAGTTGCTACTTCTGTGATCATTTATCAAATCTCTAGAGCTATTTTCCAATTTCAGACAGTAAGTGTCCTGCAGAGCATTATAAAGTAAGACATAGTTTCACTAGATTGAATTTTTCAGTCTATGACGGTGATTAGGAAGATCGTTATAAGCTTTGAAAGTGCTACAAGAATAAATTTGATGCAAAGATTTATATTGTAAGAATGAAATACTGATATATATTTATATTGGTTGAGTCCTTAGTAAGGAAAGAAAGTTATAATCGATTTTCATTATTCATCTCTGTGTTCCCATGGAAATACTCTAAAAATAAATAGGAGACTTTTGAAGGGTCCCTCTAAAAGATATAAGAATTTAAAAGATTTTCAGGAGCGCCTGGGTGGCTCAGTCATTAAGTGTATGCCTTCAGCTCAGGTCATGGTCCCAGGGTCCTGGGATTGAGCCTGACATCGGGCTCCCTGCTCAGTGGGAAGCCTGCTTCTCCCTCTCCCACTCCCCCTGCTTGTGTTCCCTTTCTCGCTGTGCCTCTCTCTGTCAAATAAATAAAATCTTTAAAAATAAATAAATAAGATTTTCAGAGATAGAAAGAGAAATGAGTTTCCTTACTGGTGGAGATTCCTTAGTCAAATTAAAGTTAAGGACACAACTCAATAAGAAGAAGACAACCCAATTTTAAAATGGGAAAAAGATTTCCACAGACATTTCACAAAAGAAGATGTATAAATGGTTTATGACATTGTGTTGAACGTCATGAGTCATTAGGGAAATGCACATCAAACCCATTATGAGGGAACACTTCACCCCCACTAGGATCAAGTCCATCAAAAAGACAGACAATGACAAGTGCTGGTAAGGATATGGAGAAGCAGGAACCCTCCTTCATATGTTTTTGATAAAGATGTACAGTGATACAACCACTTTGGGAAACAGTTTGACCATTTCTTGTAGAGTTAAATATTAATTTCCATACAACATAGCACTCCTACTCCTAGGTGTATATTGAAGAGAAATGAAAAAAATATTTCCACACAAAGACTTGAACATGAATGTTCATAACAGCATTATAATAGCCAATAATAATAGCCAAATAATAGCCAAAAAGTAGGAACAACTGAAATGTCCATTAACTGTTGAATGGATACACAAAATGTTGTATATCCATGCAATAGCATGTTATTTAACCATAAAAAAGAATGAAGTAGGGACGCCTGGGTGGCTCAGTCATTAAGCGTCTGCCTTCAGCTCAGGTCATGATCCCAGGGTCCTGGGATCGAGTCCCACGTCAGGCTCTCTGCTAGGCGAGGAGCCTGCTTCTCCCTCCCCCACACCCCCTGCTTGTGTTCCCTCTCTCGCTGTGTCTCTCTCTGTCAAATAAATAAATAAAATCTTAAAAAAAAAAGAATGAAATACTGATATATACAACTTTATAAACACGAAAAACATTATACTAAATGAAAAAAGCCAGACACAAAGCACCATATATTATATGATTTCATTTATATGAATTGTCCAAAAAAGATAAACTCATAAAAACAGAAAATTGATTAGTGGTTGCCTGTGGCTGGGGTGAGGAGGGGAATAACTAAATGGGCATGAAGGATCTTACTGGGATGATGAAAATGCTCTAAAACTATTGTGGTTATGGTTACACAACTTAGTAAGTTTGTTAAAAGTCATCAGATTGTGCACTTAAAGTGGGTGAATTTATGGTGTGTAAGTTAAAGTTCAATAAAGTTGTTTTTAAAACATTAAGAGAAGAAATCATTAAGAGAAGAAAACCTGACACATAAAATATTCTCTTTTATCCTATTTACGTGTTTGTGCATATGTATGCACTTTTTAGCATTATGGTTTTTTCCCCTGAAATTGAGATGTATCTTACAATGAATTTTATGTCATAATTTAATTGGCGGCATTTTTTTTCTCTCTTAAGGGTTCCCAAATACCAGTGTGTCTTATAACTGATGGCATCTCAAATTAGATGAAATACAGTGGTCCAAGCAAGAGGTGCTCAGGGTCCTACCCAGTTCCTTGGCAGTGGGATGGTAAAGAGGGAAAAGATTTGAGTGATATTTAGATTCTGATATGTTATTGATTATTAAGTAAAAAAAAAAGAGAAATGTGTAGAACACTATGTATAATATGCTGCAAGTTGTGGGGGAAAAGGGTTGTGTGTGTGTGTGTGTGTGTGTTTTGGGGGTAGAATACACACACATACATATTTCTAGAGATGCATAAAGTGTTTCTAGAAAAACATACAAGAAACTGATAACAATGCTTGCTTCCAAGGAGAGGCATTTGGTGGCTGAGGGAAAATAGTGGAAGAAAAATTTTTCATTGTGTTCTATTTTGTACATGTTATATTTTGAACTGTTATGCACTTAAAATACATAAAATGATAAAAAAATAAGAGCTATTTGGTAGGAACGATTGACAAATTTGTTGACAAATTCATTGTAAGATACATCTCAATTTCAGGGGAAAAAACCATAATGCTAAAAAGTGCATACATATGCACAAACACGTAAATAATAAAATACGGTAACATTGTCCCAACAGGTCCTCCAACATCATCCCTGGCCCCTCTTCAATTCATCGTCTACTGCCAGAGTGATTTTTCTAAGCTCAAAGTTTAATCTTTTCATGCCTCTACTAAAAATCATTTATGGCTTCCCATTGCCACAGGATGAAGTCCAAATAACTCAGGGTGACAAGTGTCAGTGTTACAAGACCCTTCTCTTTGCTGGCATTATTTCTTTCCACGTGCTGTAGGCATGCCCAACTATTGACCCTTCCTCAAAAATGTAACGTCCTTTCAGACATGCTTTGGTACATCTTGTCCCCTCTTGCTTGGAATACACTTGACCCTTGCTGGGAGGACCTAGCTAAATACCACTTATCTTCTAAGACTCATCTCCGGGAAAACTGCCACGAACTTCCCCAGTTCAATGAAATGTCCTTTTCTGTCCTGCCGCCCTCCTTATGCTTGAGTCCATCCAAAGCACTCCCTGCCCAGTATCGGGCTTTGCTGTTCTCTTGCCTGTCTTTGTCACTCTGATTTTTCTCACATCACCAAGGATTGCCATGGTACCTCGTCCACGGCAGGTATTCAATAAATATTTATTGAATGGATGTGTACTTTGGCTCCTGGACATAATCAACACATCTGCAATCATGGAGGTGTGGTCAGCTTATTATAGGGGAAAGTACCCTGGATCTGAAGTCAGAGGATGCCGTGGCAGGCTCTGACACTTCCCACTCGCTGGTCTTAGTTTGGTCAGTTCATTTTTCTAAGACTTGGTTTCCTCATCTGAAACCATGAACAGTACTACTTGCCTAGAAGGGCCGGTGAAGGGATTGCCCTAAGGACGTCACTGGCATGGTGCTGGTGCTCTAAACTCAGCAGCTTCGATGACAGTGACTGGAAGATCCTACGCTGTTGGATGATTTTGTATACGCCAAAGCAAACACACCACTGACACATGCTGCAATACCAAATGGACTTTGTCTTCCTGCTCTTATTTTATATTATTTAAAATAAAAAGTCATGCCTCTTGAGAGACTTGAAAAGGTGATAGATACCATGTTTCAGAAATCCAGGTGACCAAAAAACACGTGGACCCAATTCATGCCCGGAGCATTACCCCAACCCCTGTAGGTAATCACCTGTAACAGCTTTTTTAACCCTCCCCATGCTTTATTTGTAAGACAAATACGAGCACAGCCAAATACACATTATATTCCCCTCCTTTTTACACAAAATGTGTCATGTTCTGCATATACTGTTTTGCAGATGGCTTTTTCCACTTAACATCTAAAGGGATTCTGTGACCCTGAAGAATTGTTTGCCCTGAAGAATTCCCATCAAGTAGACAAGTCGTGGAAAGAGGGATGCTTCTGGCATCACAGCTCTGAACTATAAGCAGAAGGTAAAAGCCCTGACTCACAGCCTCAACCACCAAGTAACTGCATGACTAACACAACAAACTATCTGCCTGCTATATCAGGCCACAGGCAAAAAAATTACAACCAGGCTGAAAGGGATACAAAGATCTTAGTATTATTTCCTTGAGATCCAAAGAATGCCACAAACAGCACCAACCCCTACTGTTTCCTACCTGTTCTTCATCACGGAAACGATATGCACCCCCCCCCCCCAGTGAGCCTTCACCTTGAAAAGAAAAGATTATTTTCAGAATTGTAAATAGCTTCCATTTGGGGGCTGTGCCTCGGGTTTGGAACAAGATCCACATTTTTATAAAGGCTCTGTCTGTTTAGAAACCAAGATCTGGTAGTACAAGGGGCTGGTTTGGGCTCTATAAATAGTTCTTATTCTTTCAGTTTTGTTGATTACATAATTATAAAATTACAAGTACAAGAATATTAAACATTTGGCAAAATGAGGATGTTAGAATAATAGACCTTCCTTTCCCTGGCAAGTTTAATTATGGCTCGGGTTGTCCATGTCCTCCCTGCCTTCTGATTTCTTTCTCAGGCATCCATCCCCTGAGTTGGTGACCTAAAGTCCCAAACTCTCATCCGAATGGCCCCCGTTTATCCACTCTGCTGCCCACTTCAAATCCCTGACTGCCCACTGTCCTCCCAGAAGGAGGGAGGGAAACATGGGCAGGGAAACAGGCTAGTTGGGAGAAGTCAGCACAGACAACAGATTCTCCATCTCATACCCAGTAAACCACGTCACTCTGATCCCATTTATCATGTATACACACCACAGGGAATTTAGCAGGAAGATTAAGAATGAGCTGGGAAGAGGACAGAAACCTCCTGATGTCTCAGAGGGAATTGTGTCTGACCCATAAGGCCAGCAGGTGGGAGCCTGGGTCGTCTCTCCACACTACAGACCACAAACACTGCAAATCCATCAGGCGAAGAAAAATAAGTGCACAAAGTTATGGGAGCCAGCTGCAAAGGCAACGAATCCAACACGCTGATATAGAAGGAGGGAGGCGGATTAGGACATTCAGGTGAAGCCCATTAGCAGTTGATTTCTCCACAAACCAAGAGGTATTGGCACAATATATTTACTATTGGTGCTGGAGCCAGAATAGGAGGAAAGTCTGAGGAATGAGCTGGAGATGGCCAGGTGGAGAAGGGCACAGGAAACAAGACACACAATCTAAGGCTCTAAGTCTGGAAATAACAAGGCATTTTAATACCTCTAGACAGTTCCATGTGATGGAGACAGAATACCAGGAAGACAAGTCCAGCATCATGGCAGAGACGAGATGAGGCTAGAGAGATGGCCAGCCAATGAAGGATTTTGTGAGGTCATGCTATGGATCTTGGATTTTCACGTGAAAGGCAATACTGGGAGCCACTGTAGGATTTTAAACAGAGAATAACGAGATTAAAGTCATGGGAAGGTCACTCATAGCATGTAGGTCATGGATTCGAGTGCTGCTTCCACGGCACCTACCGTACTATATTGTAATAGGCATTCATCTGTCCGCACTAAACTGTAACCTCAGTGAGAGCAGGGAGTATGTCTGCTTTCTCATTGTTATATCTCCAGATCCGGGTACAATGCCTAGCACACAGTTAGTCATGAGTTAATGAATGGATTGATGGACGGTGGGATCCAGTGTCATTCATCTTTCCGTCCCTGATGCTTACGTAGCGCTCAGCACAATGGAGCTAGTTGATAAAGGCCTGATGAATAAATGAATAAGTATGAACTTCTGCCTCTTTTTCCAGACTTCTCTCCCAATGTTCCCTAAGACTTGTGATCTTATAACAACAAAAATGTATCAGAATCAAAATCAGAAACGTTGCAATAACCTCTGTCTCCTTTTCATAAGCAAGAACTCAAAGCCCAGTGTCGTTCCCCCCCGCCCACATGTCTTTTTCCCTGATTACGATCATGGCCACCAACCACCACACACAAGGATTTCTTCCAACCCTGGCTACCGGCACTGTGTGCAAAAAGACGGGGTGTACAACTTACTCCTGCCAACTAGAATAGATGGAAAAAAAAAAAAACTAGAAACAACTGATTCTGGCAGTTTTCTCTAACAATAATCACTTTCCGTTTTGCCATCTAATTGCTGCTCTCAAGGTTTAATAACTATCAGTATTGTAGCTAATACTTGTAGAATGCTAGATTTATGTCAGGCACCATCCTAAGTGATTTGTATTACATACATATAGTCATTTAATCCCCATGAAACCCAGATGAAATTCATGCCATTATTATCTCTATTTTATAAATGAAGAAACAGAGGCACAGGGAATTGAGTCATTTGTCCATCACACATATTCCAAAACTAATATGTGGCAGAGTGGAGATTTTAACCTGTGCAGTCTGACTCTCGGCCTACAGCTGGGGTTTGCTGGACAGAAAGGGGGGGAGGAAGCAGACAATTTATCTGAGCCTTCCCACTATTAACAGTGACTATGGGTAAGTATGTAAACTTGCTGAGGCTCAGTGTTGATATCTATAATGTGAAGACAGAAATAGATACTTCACAGTTTGTTGAGAGTAGTAAATATAAACATGCATGTAAAATATCTAGTTTGACTGAAAGTCATTTCTCTCCTTCACCCAAGTAGTTCTCTATTTTTAGATTGTCACAGCCCTTTGAGAGCTGCCATCAGGAACCACACGGTTTACTTCCCAGCCCTGTCCTAAACCAGCTGTCAGCTGTGTGAACTGAAGCCCCTGTTTCCTCTACTGTAACCTAGCAATCATAAAACCCATTGTAAGATTAAGTGGGATCATGTTTGAAAGGCTACTAGCACAATGCCTGGCATATGGTAAGTGCTCAGTAAATGATAGCATCTATAACGATGGCGGGAATAAGGAAGAGGAGGGGATTATGAGGAATTAAGGCGATGATGTTTTCAGCTTGATTCTCCCTTCCCACCTAAAAAAAACCTGCCATCTGCCCTCCACGGCTGTAAGAAATAGAAAATTTTGTCACTGTTACTTCCTAAAGGGAGGGAAATTATTTGAATGCACCCCCCCCCACCCCATGGCTACACTCAAACACAATAGTCTCAACTTCTGGTGTATAAAATCATCTGGGACATTTATTAAAATTGCAGATAAGAGGGAACTACCCTCAAGTTCTGGTCAATAGGAAAGGGATGTGGCCCAGCTCTCACTCAGGTGATAGTGTTGGTAGCCCTGGGATTACACTAAAAAACACTGCCCTGGGATTAAATCAGCATATTTATTGCTTTGAGCCAAGATTATTTCTAAGAATCTAAATGGGACTTTTAGTGAGATTTAAGAGTGACTGTGGCTTTAAGGGGATTATTTGTTAGGAAATATTTATCACTGCTTACCAATGCAAAGCATTTGTTCAACCATGGCATGGTTTAATTTTTGAAAATAAAATAAATAAATAAACAGACACCCCTTTCACAAATACATGTGTACTTAAATACATGTGCGTATTAATCTCAGCAGTTTGAAGTATCCTTAAAAAAACTTCCAGTGTAGGGTCCGCCTGGGTGGCTCAGTCGGTTAAGCATCCAACTCCTGATTATGGATCAGGTCATGATCTCAGGGTTGTGAGATCAAGCCCCACGTGGAGCCCCCCCCACTCAGTGGGGAGTCTGCTCGGGATTCTCTCTCTTCCTCTCCCTCTGCCCTGCCCCTCCCCTGATCATGCATTTTCTCTCTCTCTCTCTCTGAAATAAATAAACCTTAAAAAAAAAAAAAGAACTTCCAGTCTATTTTCATTATCTCATACAACCTAGTCTTAAATTTCGTCCTGCTAGCCTATAAATGGTTTTGTCCAATATTTACCTACTGTTACAAGACGGATAATGAATTTGTGTTTTCTGTAACTTGGAAGGGGTTTTATTGTCTTTGTCAAACTTTGTTTTATTCGACTTTGTTTTATTCAAACTTTATTCCTCATACACTCATCAAGAATGTTTCAATGCATTTCACAAAGTTCACCTAGTGAAGAGTTCCAGTATCAGTAAAGACAATTTACTCATGGATAGTGTCACTTTCTGGATTAAGAAGTTGAGGGGAAGAGTTTACATGTCCACAGGCCACAAAGAAAGTCAACATGATGAATTGTCATCAAACTAATTCGGTGCCCAAATCACTAGACTTTAGTCAATCTTTGTTTGCTTTAAAGAAAAAGAACTCTTAAAGATAAACAAATGAAATTTTCATATTTCACTTTTGGCTAATATTATGGCTTCCATGGTATTATTAAGAAGTTAAATCTAGAGTCCTTCCAGAGACAAATATAAGCTCACAAGCCAGTGAAGTAGATAAATTCATCTTTACTGATCTTAAAAAAATTTTTGAGGCATTCGATAATTTTTAGTTGTTTCTGGCCAAACCTTGAGTAAACTAAAAAACTAAAGAAAATTGAGAAGTGGTTCTTAATATAAACCAAGTAACTTCACTCGGAGATAATGAACATCTCACGTTTTATTAGGTTTTTCTAGTATTTTTCAAGCATTTGTTATGCAAAGAATTATATCAGGTGAATATCACCAATTCCAGATCTCCTCTTCAACATTATTTTGATCAAGCATTTTTAATCCGAACATTTCTTGTAATATTTGGGAGTAAAATGTTTTAATTTAGCCATTTACACACGTTTGAAGCTAACCATTGACTCAATTTCATGCCAAATTTAAAGAAAAAATTTTAAATGCTTAGTTTATGATTTTTTAAAATTTTGTAGCCAATGAACATTTGTTCCAAAAAATTTTGGGTCTTATAGCATATTTAATGTCTTAGCCCTGCAGTTGAGTGCTTTTAATATTATCTTTTAAAATTAGAGATTAAAACGGTCTATTTCGACTTGCTATTTATCCTATCCCTTTTAAGGGAAGAGTTATTTGTAAAAAAAAGTTGGAGGGCATTTCTAAAGACTAATGGGCCATCATAAATTAGAATAACATGGTATCTTGGGGCGCCTGGGTGGCTCAGATGGTTAAGTGTCTGCCTTCAGCTCAGGTCATGATCCCAGGGTCCTGGGATCGAGTTCCGCATCAGGCTCCCTGCTCTGCGGGAAGCCTGCTTCTCCCTCTCCCACTCCCTCTGCTTGTGTTCCCTCTTTCACTGTGTCTCTCTCTGTCAAATAAATAAATAAAATCTTTAAAAAAAAAAAGAATAACATGATATCTTTGCTCAGTCGACAATGTAAAAAACAGGTGCCTATCGGGTTTCTCTTTGGTTTGACAAACAGGTGTGTGGTAGGCTGCAACATGTTGCTGATCCAGCCAGACACTCAAGTTCAGACAAAGGCAATCCAAAGCTCCTAGTCATTTTTGTTTATTCTAACTAAGGAACGCTTGTGAACTCCATCCAGTCCTGGGAGCCTGCTTGCTCAGGGACAATTTTACTGAGTACATCCAGTGGTGTTTCAAAGTTTACAAGGATGAATTTATAGGGTTGGCTGATTTTCTTTTTACAGAGTCTGACCTCATCTCTTGAAGCCTCCTGGAAGGCGGTATCAGTGTAACCTACGTCTATTCAAAGTAGATGTTGAGGGGAAAGTAATTCTCCAGTTTAGTGCATTTAAATTAACCTACTACTCTTACTCATTTATAGACATATTCAAAAAACCATGTTTTGCACTCAACCATAGTTTGCACTCAACTGAATCCCACAGTAAGCTATAGGAGGACACACATAAAATATAAAGAACGCTCATTCTTAGCCTAGGTTCCCTGGGCCCTCTGATCCTGTGTGAAAATTGTGTGTGTGTGTGTGTGTGTGTGTGTAATCATGCATTTTCCTGAGTAGGAGAACCATGGTTTTCCAGAATTCTCAATAGGGCACACAACTACAAAAAGTTAAAAAAAACACTGACATGGAGAGAAGAATACATGATTACTTGTCTTTGCTTTAGTATCTAGTATAATGAAACATTGCAATATTGGCTTCTTATGACCCTTCATAATCACATCAATCAAAGGCTGATTCTTGGGTCTTTCTCCTCTCCTTAGGGTTACCTTGAGCCTCACTCCAGTATGTATTGCTCAGGGTGCCAGGGCCTCTGGAGGGTTCCAGGGGCCATCAGAGCACTGGTGGGATACCAGATGATTTTAGCTGGTACAGGCGTGACACTTAGATAAATTCAGGTAGTTAACAGATGTCTTCCTTCACCTTCTCTTTAGTTCTTCTGCTTATGGCAAAGAAATAGGCCCAGTTGGCATTAGGATTATTTTACCACTTCTATAACACTCCCTAGTCTCTCTTTTCAACAGAGAGAGCAAGCCTCAAGCCCAGTCTTCACAGGCTACTGTATCTGGCAAGAATTTAATAACATTTCTTTGTTCAGGGTACTTCTTTTTATAATTAGCTTCTCTTTAAGGCAAATAATATTGGCTTTCAATGTATAGCTAGTGAGAAATTTTTTTAAGTGAATGTATTTCAATTTTAAAAAGGAGAGACAACTTAGAATCATAAAAGTAAATGATAGAAATTTGGAAAATGCTAAACAACTGCTAATCAAGTCATGCTTTTAATTAGATTGACTGTCTTTTGGAAAATTCGGTCTAGGGCGCCTGGGTGGCTCAGTTGGTTAAGTGTCTGCCTTTGGCTCAGGTCATGATCCCGGAGTCCCTGGATCGAGTCCGGCATCGGGCTCCCTGCTCAGCAGGGAGTCTGCTTCTCCCTCTGATCCTTCCCCCTCTCATGCTCTCTCTCTCTGTCTCATTCTCTATCTCAAATAAATAAATAAAATCTTTAAAAAAAAAAAAAGAAAATTCAGTCTAGTTAGGACAAATCTTTTAACCAACAATAGAAATTTCTATTAAGCATTTCTGAAAATATGTGAGGGATGCCTTTAACATTAGTTAGTTAGGATGTTTTCAGATGCTTGTAATAGAAAACACAACTAGAAGTTACCTTAAACAATAAGGACTATTTCCTGGTAGTTTTAGAGCAGATTCAGCCCCTGACTCTGTGACGTCATCAAAGACCCAAGCTCTTGCCATACTTTCCTCTGCCATTCTTAGCATGTCAGTGTTGTCTTCAGATTTATTCCCTCATGATCTCCAGATAGCTTCCAAGACACCAACCCCCTTGTCCAACAATGACCAGATTCAGAAAAGTGAGAACCACTGTCCTTTGGCCCTTTCAAGTACAAAGGAGACTTACCCCAAAATTTCCCCTATTTGCTTTCACATTTCATAGGCAAGTTTCCACCCTGTGCCTGTATCAAAATAAAACATTGCCAAGAAAAAGTAATCACCAGGATTGCCTAAGCCTAATCCCCATTTACCCACCGGAGGGACTAATGAAGATACCAGGCCTAATAACAGAACAATATTGGGGTTCTTTTTTTTTATTTTTTAAGATTTTATTTATTTATTTGACAGAGAAAGACAGAGTGAGAGAAGGAACACAAGCAGGGGGAGTGGGAGAGGGAGAAGCGGGCTCCCTGCTTGGCGGGGCTCGATCCCAGGACTCTGGGATCATGACCTGAGCCGAAGGCAGACGCTTAACCAACTGAACCACCCAGGTGCCCCAATATTGGGGTTCTGTTGGCAGCACATGTGAAGGGAATGGCTGTTGGGCAGGCAATCCACATTGTTTGCCATGAGCTTGCATAAACATAAGATTTTAACATGTCTGGGGGTGCAAGAAGGCTAAAAATTAACGTTGGAGAAAAATCTTATTTCAGCGTCACAAAGAAGTAATAGAAACCTGGGCCATCAAAATACACACAGAATATGGTAGTTTTTTTCAGGGTCCAGATAGAGTAAACTCTCAAGAAAATATTACTCTCAGGGATTTAAAAAACATTAATTGGCTGATAATTCTTCTCCCCAATCCCACCTCGCCCCTCAGATCTTATGAACAGGATAAAGATATGCAAGGGCAATCCCACAGCAGTAAAAAAAAAAAAAAAAAAAAAAAGTGGTTATTGCTGTTATTCTTAAGAATTTGATCTATTTTTTTAAAGCTGCACAATAGGTTACTATGGGGAAAAAGTAAGAACATTACTGGACTTTGTTGGACACTTTCATTTTTAAAAAAAATTTCACTTGTGGAATATGTCAATAGGTATCCTTATCTTACCTGTGCATAGAGCTCATAAATGTTTTAATCTGCTCTGACAGGTAACTTTAGTGACAGTAAATGAAATAGGATATAAGCCTCCAACTCACCTCCTTCAGGTTATTTGTGTTGTAAATGCTTCCTAAGCTTAATTCTTGGCTTTATTTCCCACTCCAGAATGAATGGAATCAAATAAATGGTTGAATTAGGATCTGGACGGAGCCATGAGGAGATAGGAAAGACCATTCGACAAATATTGAGATATTGGTTGAGCACTTAAGGGATGTCAAGTTCCTTGTGTTTATTCTGATCCAATAACTCCACAATACAGACACTTTTGTCCACTTTTAGACCAAAGAAGGCGAATGATTTGCTGGAGTTTACAAAGCTAGTAAATAGTGCAACAAAGATTTGAACCTGGGTCTTTCTGAACCCAAATCCCATATTCTTTCCGTTGAACTATCCTGCCTCCTGAGGGCTTGTGCAGCCAAATACCAAAGGACAAAATCAAGACGTTATAAAATGGGATCAAAAGAACAGGTTAAGAGATGTGGAGAAATAGAAAACCAAAAGTCAAAAACAAATCTAAGTAACAAATAGATATTTAACACCAACTGCGTCCCAAGCATGGAACAGAAGAGAGACTGGAAAACCTGTCTAGATGTGGTGGGGGAAGGGAAGGACCTCAAGAATCCATAGTGACCCCAAGATACTCTGAGATCTAAAGGGAGGGGCTTTTTATAAGTTCGCTGGTGTGGAGCCAGAACAGGGAGTAGGTGTGGCTGGGACGTGGGGAAAAACAGGCACACCTGGGGAACAAGGAATGTACTTTACAGGGTGGGGTTGGGGGAAACATAGTTTATGGTGAGGTTGCCTTTTCACCGCTAGGTAAGATTTCCCTTACTTTACACTTCTATGGATCTGGCGGCACAGTCTAGCCATCTAACTCTTAAATCAACCGACACTTTTTCTCCTTGATCACAGCCCAAATAGTCACATGTTTTATACACTGGTTGAAGTTATTTTTATCATAAATTTTAGTAACCAAAATTTATCAGCAATTATTGAAGCTATGATAGTGTTACCATATTTGAGATCCCTCTGGAAAAAAGATTTTAGCATTTCTTCTGTTCACATAACAAAAAGTGGGGCTATTGTTGCCTGAGATGTCCTGAGTGTCAGTGTTATCTAGATATCTGTCACTTAAAGAGACTAAATATCTTTATTACGGTTGTCGGTCCAAATAATATCATGCAGTTTCAGCTGTATGACTCATCTGTAGAAAAGAATGCAATTTCTTTTAGTGTATCAATTTTAACCTGCCAATCTTCATAATGGCCTGCATATTTTTCATTAGCCCTTTTCATACTTATCAGTGCTACCAAGAAGACTTGGCAGATGTCCGTATTTATCCAAACCTAAGGAAAAACAATGTTGGTGCTAGGACATATTTTCAATGTGGGCTTACCAAGAGTCCATTTAGTTTCAACCCAAAGCTGGATATACCCTGAAAAGAAAGTTCAGGTGGCCAAAGCATGCAACAGAATTTCCAGAGACAGAAAACCAAGGCCACACCCCTTCCCCCTACCTTTCTCGGAGAGTACAAAAAAATATAGTCTACTCCACACACTATTGGTCAAAGGTCAAAAGGCACTCTGATCAGTCTAATCCTACTAATGTCTGGAGAGTGTACATAAATTCATTTTACTAAATATCATCCCATTTCTCAAAAAGCATTGAACTCATTTTTCTAAATGAATTTTTCAGTATTTAAACAGACTTTGGAATTAGCATGCAGAAGTTACTTGTGGTAGATTGTATTGTTTCTTATACAAAGATGATATGAAGATTGTCAGCCTGACCAAAAACTCTGAGCCTGGAGTCAGAAAGAGTCTTGGGTTCAGGTCCCGGGTCAACCATTTGATTCCCCATTATCTTGGGCAGGTTACAAGACCTCCCTAAATCTTTCCATCTAAAACATAAAGATAATAAATTTTATTTTAACAAGTTATTGGTTTGACTCCAATGAGATGGTACAAATAGGTAGTTATAATAGTTCATGACTCTTAAGGAACTATAAAGAAACGGTAACAAATTTAAAAAGCAATAGACTCAGTCAAGGGGCAGAAAGGAAATGCATTTATGATATAAAGTGATTATTTGACTATTGAGAGAAAATTGAAGGTTTGGGTATTTTAAAAATTCCATGAAAAATACAGAGCAACCACTCTCCAAATACCAAATGATCTCCACATCTTAATCTTCAGCTTTGACCTCTACTCCAAGCTGTAGATTCTGATATCCAGCTCCCCATAGGAACTTCAAAACTATTGTTATTTCTTAACTTAGCTGAGGGTACCCATAATTCACTCAGTCACAAAATTCAGAAACCTGGCTGTCATCCTAAAATCCTCCCTCTCTCATGTTCCACCCCAAACATCTAGATCAAGGTCAACAGAGCTGTGGTTCTTGAATCTGGCAGAGCTTCAGAACGAGAGTGTTTTATAAAAATACCAAGCCTACCCCAGAGATTCTGATTCAGAAGGCCTGAGGTATGCTGTGGGAATCTGCATTCAAAAATAAATAAAGAGGGGTGCCTAGCTGGCTCAGTCAGTAGAGCATATGACTCCGGATCTCAGGGTTGTAAGTTCAAGCCCCACATCAGGAGTACAGTTTACTTAAATGAATGAATGAATGAATGAACAGGGAATCTGATGTTCATTGAGATTTAGGAGCCACTATTATAGTGCACATGCTCACCAGATCTCATATCTGTACCTTCCTCACATCCCTACTGCAACTCTCCTACTTCAGACTCTCAGGTCTCTCTTGAATACTGAAATCACTCCATTGGTGGTCACCCTACATCCAGTACCCCTGGCCCCCACCACAGTTAATTTATCCTTCTCGGTGCTGCCAGATTTATTTATCTGAACCTAAGCTTCAGAGAAGAACAGATCTAAATTCAAATCCTTGCATTACTAATTAACAAGCCTATAATCTTGAGCAAGTAATTCATCTCTCTAAGACTCAATTTTCTCACCAGGAAAATGAGGATGACATTAATACCTAAAGTTTAAGATCAGGTCCAAGTAAAGAAGGTAGAAGCTCAGGTAAAGGGGACCAGTCTGGAGAGATGTCCTTTTCTGGGGGTGGGTGAGTCTGGTGCTCAGATCAGCAAGAATGCCATTATTCTTTATCGAGGGTGAAACATCTTGATTTCAGAAAGGTACATTGTGGTTGAAGCAGTACTCCTGCCTGTGGCTGGGGGTATCTGAAGCGCAAGGGGGAGGCAGAGTGAAGCCTTGGGAAAAAAGATTAGTAGAACACACACAACGGTAATGATGATGATAGCTGACTTTTACTGAGTATCCACTATGGATTGGGTGTTATGTTAATTCCTTTACAAACATTTTCTCTAACTGTCACAACAACCCTATGAGAGGTTGAGTGCCAGATGGAAAAACTGAGTCTCAGAGGAGGAGTTAAATGACTTGTCCAAGATTACACAACTAGTAAAACAGCCCACCCCCAACCCCACCCCACCTCCCACAGGAACCAGTCATAAAAACAGTTGAATGAGACACTTTAGCTCACTGAGCACAGGCATGTCCCAGGGGAACTTGTGAAACAATTTGCATACTGTGCTCAGAATAGCAATTAGTGCCTGTTTCTTTAATCTCTAGGATTCCCCCCTTTTTTTTTTCATTTCAGGTTTTTATTTAAATTCTAGTTAGTTAACATATAAGGTAAAATTGGTTTCAGGTGTACAGTTCAGTGCTTCATCACTGAAATATAACACCCAGTGTTCATCACAACAAGTAGCCTTCTTACTCCCCATCACCCGTTTAGCCCATCCCCCACCCCCCTCCATCAACCCTCAGTTTGTTCTCTTATAGTTAAGTCTCTTTTTTTTTTAAAGATTTTATTTATTTGTGAGAGAGAGAATGAGAGACAGAGAGCATGAGAGAGAGGAGAGTCAGAGGGAGAAGCAGACTCCCTGCTGAGCAGGGATCCCAATGTGGGACTCGATCCCGGGACTGCAGGATCATGACCTGAGCCGAAGGCAGTCGCTTAACCAACTGAGCCACCCAGGCGCCCTATAGTTAAGTCTCTTATGGTTTGCTTCCCTCTCTTTCTCGCTTCCCCCCACCCCATGTTCATCTGTTCTGTTTCTTAAATTCCACATATGAGTTTGGCTCAAGCCAAACAGGGTTGAGCCTGCAGGTTACAGGTGAGACTGGAGCAGAGAATGAATTGGGTGTCTCTGGTCCCATCTCTAAGTTGGCAAAACAGTTTCAGACACTGGCTTAGACAACACTGTCCTTTGAAAGCATGTAAGAGTTCACTCATAAATCTACTAGACTGCCCATCACATAAAAGTAAATAATCTCCTTGAGAATCAATTCTGGAGAATTAATCCAAAATATTCAAACATGGCCTCATTAGTTATAATCCAAAAGAAGACGAAGAAGAAGAAGAAGAAGAAAAAGAAAGAAAGAAAGAAAGAAAGAAAGAAAGAAAGAAGAAAGAAAGAGAAAGAAAGAAAGAAAGAAAGAAAGAAAGAGAAAGAAAGAAGAAAGAAAGAAAAAAGAAAGAAAAAGAAAGAAGAAAGAAAGAAAGAAAAAGAAAGAAGAAAGAAAGAAAAAAAGGAAGGAAGGAAGAGAGAAAGAAAGAAAGAAAGAGGGAAAAAGCCCAACAGCACAGGGACAAATAAGTAATTTTTGGCGTAAACCTACAAAACAGCCATTAAGACTTACACGACAAAATGTACATGACAACTTTGAAACAGACTGATCGTATAAGATGAAGTTTTAAAAAGGAGTCAACATTGTATCTACCATATGGATATAATTACGTTTTTGTCCAAAGCTTAGGAAACAAAACAACAACAAAAAGAATGCACCACAGTCGGCGGGGCGGGGGGGGGGGGGGGGGGGGGGTTTGTGCCCGGGGGGGGGGGGGGGGGGGTTTGGGTGGTGAGGGCAGGGTTTGATCCTAGGCAGTGGTAGCAGAGGTTATACTGTTTATTTTTCTGCTTGTTGGCATATTATATTTTTAATGAGCATAGGTTAATTCTCAATGCAAAAAAAAAAAAAAAAACAGAAACACTTTATTTAAAAATAAATATAAAAAGACTTTCCAGAACTCCTGGGAAGTCCTAGAGCACTTTGGAATTGTTTCTGAGTCTGGCTCAGCCCGCCCTCCTATTTTTGTCCTCATGCAGCCGTGATCCCATGACCCAACAGCCTGGTGGCCTGCGGTTATCAGGCCGATGAAGTAACTTCCCTGAAGTTTTGAGAGTTTTGCCATTTTCTCCTATACCTTATAAAGAGCCGTCAACAGGTTTTTGGCTTCATAAACGATCAGCACTTCAGTCTTCCTCCCAGCAGTCCGTTTTCACAGCGATGTGGTGAAACACACGACCACACAAGCTGGTTTCAATTGTTAAACATTCCCCGTTGTGTTTGGTTTCTTTTTCTCCCTGATGGGCTCCACTAGAACTCATCTGTAAACTGCTGTTCCCAAAGGATCCCCAATTCACATAGCCCCCCCCACCACCGCCAACACAGTGTATGCTGAACAGAAGTAGCCAGGTCATAAGCTTGCATCAACCACTGCTACCTCAGAATCCTCAACTAAGAGGAAACAAACAGGTACCAGCCAGATCAGAGCGAACACAAAAATATCAAAGGGCTCTTGTTACCGTGTTCCAGTGGTTGGAACATACTTTTCAAGTTCTGTTCTAAAATATCTTGGCAGCCATTTTACGCCAGGAATCCAGAGAGGGGAAAGTCTGTTCTTGCATCATGACCAACAGCTTGGGGAAAGTCCCTTCACACACAAACAGGGCTGGCTGCATTTGATTGCACAAAGCCCGCCAAACTGGAACTCCTTCACATCTCCTGCCTTCTGCGGCTAGTCACTCAGCACGGCCTCGGAGATTTCGTGGAGAGCGCAGAACGCTCCAACGGTGCCCTTTTCAGACCTGTAAGTGTGAGACACCTGGTTTTTTCCATCTTCTGTCAGCCCTGCTTTGGTGAATAGACAGATTCAGTCAAATTCATTTCTGTAAAGCAATGGCGATAGCAAAGCCACATTAAAGGTATCAACTGAGGGCTATCTGAATTACTAGAAAGACACTTTGACAAACAAGGCTTTCAAAAAAGTGTGCCAACAGCAATATGAAGCCAGATGAACCCAAGAAGGTTAAGAAGAAAAAAAGCTCTAATAGTGGAGAGGGATAGGGGCATCTAAGGGGAATATAGATCTAAGAATGATAAAGAAATCAAGAGAAGAGTAAAAAAAAAAAACAAAAACAAAACCTGGAAAAATTCTATTTTGGAAAAAAAAAAAAAAAGACAAAAAAACCCCCAATTTTACCTCACTTTGGGTCTGCATCGGGGATGTAAGTGACAGCGAGGGGCCCCAGATCTTCCAACAGGACTAAATTCACTTTTCCACAAATTGTTTTCCTCACCTACAACACACACCACCACACCCTCTCTTAGCCTTCCTCTCTCTTCCACCCTTTAATGAAATTAAACAACCTCCAGTATTCATGTTTTACACTGATTTCTTTTTAATTCTAACAAAATGAATCAGAACTGAGGAAAACAAAGTTAAAATATGATACAAAACCAATTGGAAAAATATTTTCCAGGGGCGCCTGGGGGGCTCAGTCAGTTAAGCATTTGCCTTTGGCTCAGGTCATGATGTCTGGCTTCCTGCTCAGTGGGGAGTCTGCTTCTCCCTCTCCCTCTGCCCCTCCCTGCTTGTGTTCTCTCTCTCTCTCTCTCTCTCTCTCTCTCGATCACTCTCGCTCTCAAAGAAATAAAATCTTTAAAAAAAATATTTCCCAGAGATTGACAACCGTTTTGGTGTTAGTTGCCATGGCCTTCTTGGTAAGGCCTCCATGATTATGGCCTTCCCTAGCTCTAGAAGCCAAACAAACTCAGTAAAAATTAACACTATTTATCAACAGTCTTCATTTCATCAGACTGTGAGGAAAGCCAAAAGAAGAGTATATGTGGCACCTCTTCCCTTAAGGAGCTGAGAATTTCAAAATTCTAAAAGGATCCCAGGGAGCTGTTTTACAGTGAGAAAATGAATATTCATCTGATAATGAAGAAAATGTGGAAGGAGGATTGGTTGTTTAAAAAAAAAAAAAACCCACAAACTTTCAGATACCCTAAGAATTTTTTACTCAAAATGTAATCCATAGGAGCTTGCTAAAAATGTAAAATCATGGACACTACCCCAGATCTACTGGGGTAGAATTTGCATTTTAACAAGATCTACAGTGCAGAAAGTGTTCATTAAAGTTTGAGAGGTATGGGCGCCTGGGTGGCTCAGTTGGTTAAGCGACTGCCTTCGGCTCAGGTCATGATCCTGGAGTCCCGGGATTGAGTCCCGCATCGGGCTCCCTGCTCAGCAGGGAGTCTGCTTCTCCCTCTGGCCCTCCTCCCTCTCATGCTCTCTGTCTCTCATTCTCTCTCTCTCAAATAAATAAATAAAATCTTTAAAAAAATTTTTTTTAAAAATTAAAAAAAAAAAGTTTGAGAGGTACTTACCTAAGACTCCTTAACCCCCTTACACCCCCTGTTCCAATTGCATACAAGATGGTTTAAAATGTTGGATGGGGTAAAAAGAGGTATAACTGCCCCAAATAGTATAGAGGCTAGATCAACTTTCTTTTTTATTAAAAAAAAAAAAAAGCGAGGCATTTCAAAAACTACAATCAAATTAAACAAGTATAGGAAGAGGGAAAATGGGGGTTTCAGTTACTGATGAGCTTGATATGAGTCAAGTGACTGTGGCTACAAAAAAAAATTGAAAAGCAAGCAAATACAAAAGCTAGAGACTACATTCATAGAAGCACGGTATCTAGTTCAAGATGACTGCGCTACTCTACCTCACACTGATCATTAAGTACATTAATCTTAATCTTAAGTACATTCAGTTCAAGCCACCATAATTAAGGATACAGACAAATAAGAACATGTTCAGGAAAGAGGGCCCAGGACAGTGAAATTGAAGTCGTGACCTGGGGTGCGGGAGGGGGTCAGATTTTTTTTGGAGGAATTGGAGCTGTTAAACCCAGTTACAGAAAGATTTGGTGAAAAAAGCTTAAAAGTATAAAGGAATGTCATGTGGGAAGCACACATGCTGGGTTTGTGGACAAGCACTTGAGAACCATTGGTTAAGGTATTTGAGGACCATTCAAACCTCATACGTCCATTACTCTTGGGCCACAATGAATCTTCAAAGTGTCTTCTGCAAAAACCAACAAGGCAGAGGAGCAGGTACCATTCTCCTTGAATTACAGGAGAGGAAAACCTGATCAATGATGGATCTTGGTCTGGAATGAGGTTTTCTGAGCTTTTATCACCCAGTTTCCTATGAAATTCCTACTTTGGTAATCATTACAGAAGAAAGGGGGCTAAAAGTGACCCCCCAAAATTATTTTTATTGTTTTTCTTCTATCCTAATGATCCAATACATTTTCCACTTAGCCTCAGATGATATTGTGCACCTGAAACCTGGCTAGCGGAACTGAAGAAATAAAATTTAATTTTCATCTAACTTAAGTCAATTGAAATAATAAATATAATTATATACACTGACATTCAATTTGGTTACTGGAAACTTTAAGCATGTTTGAAACATTTGGGATACATGAATCTACTTTTTCAACTGCATATATTATAAAATCTAAACATTATTTCCAGTGACAATTAAACATCTTAATTAGCACATGCTCTAAGTGGAAAATATGCCCCAGATAGCAAATATTTACATGAAAAAAATGAAAAATATTTCAGTGTTTTGTATATTAATTACACATTAAAATATTTTAGATATGAGTTAAAAGATATCATTAAAATTAATTTCCCATTAATTTTTATTTTTGTAATATGTCTATTAAAAATGATAAATGTGGCTCACTTTATATTTCTATTAGACATCCCTGTTCTATGTTATTCTGGAAGAGCAAATTATTTTTCTTTGTTCATGTTCAAAAAACAACTCAAGCCTCTCCAAGCTGAGGCTGCCAGTAGTTGACTTTTCTATCAAGTATGCCTGATTTAAGGAGAGAAAAACCGCCAAGAAGAGCAAGATCTCCAGCATTGCTCCCTCCCCAGACCCCTCCAAGGACTGCAGAGGTTTAAGCAGAACCTCTTTCTTAGAAACACAGTTTCCCTGCTCAAGGACACTCCCAAAAAATGAAATGGGACATTTCTGGAACGTATTAAATACAAGAAGGAATCCCTTCTCCTTTCTGCTCAGGCCGGTGGTGGTCCCTCAGGTGGTTGCCCTATTTGCCCTTGGGCGGGACTGGTCACAGAGAATACTACCCTGTTCCTTCTGTCCTTCACGGGAGAAGCAGTGACTACCAAGCTGCATACACTTGAAAGCCTGTGTCAGGAATGAAATTACAGCCTGGCCTCTCCCCCCTCCCCCAAATTAACCAAAAGCTCAAAACTTGGGGTTGTGGTTTAAGAAATGAGAGTAGAATGCATCATTTCTTTCCTCTTCTTCTCCACATGGCGAGCTCCTGCAACTGCCAGTTAAGACTTCTTTCTTTCAGGAAATCTTCACAAATCCCAACTGTTAATTCACAATGTCCTTTTCTCTATTTGTGTCATTCCCTGTGCCTCCTTCTTTCCTATTCATCACCACTCTCTAGGTTAAAGATCTCCTAGCATCTCCTGAGGTGTCTTTCCCCCATCATTGCCAACATGGAAGCAAAGGCCAGCATGCAAAGGGCATCCTGACTCTTGAGTCTAACTAGTTTGTGGGTCTGGGAATAAGGAAGGAGCTAGCCTAGAGTTATCACAGCGCTTCCCTAACCTCAACTATTCACACATCACCTTCATGTTTGCTGCCATACCTGAGATCCTCCAGAACTTTTTTAATATTTGCCTTTAAATCAACTCACACTTTTAATGTAAATAAATGCATGTAAATAAGAAATAAAGAAATTAAAGAAACTTTACATCACTGTTATAAATGGAGAACTAATGTTTTTCACATGCATTAAAAGTACATAACAATCAAAATAAAATATTTACCCACGTAGCACCTAACATCCTCTCTTTTACCACCAACAGTGTGCCTGTGAAACGGAGGAATGATGTTCTAGAATGTCAGTGGCAGAACAGATGAAAGTCTAAAGTGTGGACACAAGCCTATGAAGATTTCACGGTGAACCGATCCATATGGTTTAGGAGACCAGATAGAGTTTCTTCAGGACAAAGACTTTCTCTGAACCACGGTCCACAGATATGCAGATCCTCTCTCTGGACTCAGAGCCCAGGATGGGGTGGGGAGTAGGGAAGCATAGAAATTCGGTCAAGTCTAAGAAAAGAACAACAATTCCCAAAACTCATTCCCCAACCCCACCTCATTCTCAGCTTCCAGCTTCCAGCAATGGCCTCTGAATGAGCAACATGTTGAGAGTCTTGGGATGGATGAAGACTTTAGAGGGGAGCAAAAAGAAACAAGTATTTGAAGTCTGAAGTTTACTTAGAGTGTGCTGTGTATCCCCAAGTGACCAGATGAGTCTGTCAAGTGCTTCTCCCCCTCCCCCTCTCCTTCATCAAAGACTAGCGATTGTTTCAAAATCCCCCTTAAGCCAAGTTCTGCAGATAAAATAAATTCGGCTTGGCTTTTTCTTCTAAGTCCTCTTTCTTACTTGGGACTACTATTTTTACCAGTACAGTATAGTTGCTCTTTGGCCATGCATGTGAAATGAAACAAAACTTCTCCTTTTGGAAATAGGATCTTAAAATTCTAGAACCTCAAATTTTATTAAAATCCCCTAGGTGCATGTAATGACTTTAGATCTAGACTACATTGTAGGTTTACACACATCATCTTATTTCAATCAACTCTCAAGTTGAAACAGAAAGAACAGGTTTAAAAAAAAAAACTAAAGTAAATAAACATAGATTTTATATGATATATCCATAGGGATTTAGGCAGTTAGGATAGTAAGGAAAGAGAGTTTCTGATAGCTGGATGGGTAAGCAACAAGCAATTTCCTTTATACCAAATAAAACTAAGGGTCGTACAAACAGGTTATTTTAGAGGCAGATTTCCACGAACTGTCAATCACTCTCAGTTAACAGAAAATTACACTCATATATTCTTAGAAATCTCTCAGTTCTCTCCTCACTACATAGTGCTAGGGTGGTAATGTTCCTCTTTGAGGTGGTGTATATTAAATTCACGTGGTTTCATCTGAAAATGCTAGGGGATTTTTGCATACTTTCCCAGCCTAGCTGCACAAATGCTATTAGAAATACTTAGCAGAAGAAAGTAGAGGTTTGAGATATGTTCCAGATAATCTTTTCGAATAGTGAAAATACTGCCCTAAAAAATAATAGTTCTTTAGAAGGAAGCGATTATTTTCTTAGTAGGAAAAAAAATATTGAAAATAGTTATCTATTTTCAGTGGTATAGTGGTTCTCTTCTACCTCTTTTGCCTGAAACATCTGACAAGTATTGCTTTTCTAGGACCCTTTATAAAGTATGAAGGCAGTATTAGTTAGCCCCACAGAAATTAATAAACAGAGAAAATAATATTTTAATCAATGGCAGAGGCCACATGGATATAAAATAATGTGGACTGTGCAAAAAAAGAAATGGTCTATAATCATATTAATTTTTAAGGTTAATTGTACTATATTAACATGAACTTTCACATTCGTGTTTTCTATCACAAAGACTTTCAGGTTCCTTATCTCCTTTCACTTTCTATAAAATAAGATCGCAGTATTATGCTCAATTTAGCTGAAGATATAGAAGCCTAGAGAGGTTAAAGAATACTCCCGAAGTTAACAAAGCAAAGTTGTAAATTAACCTGGAACAGCCTGGGACTTTTTTCCTCTGGTCAAATGAAATGATCAAACTGTGGTGTGTCTTCATTCCGTACATCGACCTTACAAGTTAGACTGTCTCACGCTCCTGTCCTTTTTCTTCTTTGGAACCTAATACATCACTTGAACACAGTTCAAATAAAACCTCACTAACACTATATTGTCTAGTAACACTTATTTAGTTGATGCTGTAAATAATCACTGTGTTGGGCAATCCCAGGAGAAAGATATCATGATTCCCATTCTACTGACAACAAAACTAAGGCTTAAAGAACTTATGTCATGTATGCAGCCACACAGGCCAAAATGGTGAGGGAGGAGACAGAACCTGGTCACTAGCTAATGCAGAGCCAGCATCTTTGCCCCCTTCCCAAGACTCAAGTGAGGTGGTAGAGCTCCAGGGTCACTTTCCAGCCAATACGACTATTTGTGGACAGGCTAAGAAACAGACCAAAGCTGATCTTCATCCAAGCTAGAAAATTACTTTGGTGAATCACATTAATTGCTATATTACAAAAAAATTATCCAAAAGAGTACATCAAGCAATTAAGTGCTTATAATATCATACAAAGAAAAATGTTAGCAAGCTGTCCCCAAACTTGAAGGCAACCGCTCCAAAAGGACCCATAGGTATCCACAGTGATGACTGTGGTGCCGATCTTCTGAAGACTTATGATTCAAAACCAATTCTATGTGGGCGGAAATTTGTTTTTGTACACGTATTTGGTTCCCAATCTGCCTGCACTTCTCAGGACTCTGCTCTGTGCCTCCCTCTGACCGCTGGACACTATAGCCTCACTTCTCCTACTGATGCATAGTGACAGCCTAGCCCTCTCTCTAACCCTGCTCTTATTTGGGATCACATGTTCCCTGGATTAGAAGGCATTGTTTAATACTTTAGGGCTACAAACCATATCAGATTGCATCTGTGAATACAAAAGTGAGTAAGTAATACTGACTAGAAATAACTATGCGCTTTTGCTCCCCTAACCCATAATCGCTGTTCAGGAAATATGTGTGGCATTGAACCCAGTAATATCAAAAAACAATTCAAAAGGAAGATTTCCCGAGGGTATGTAGGAATATGTAAAATCCACAATGGATAACTGAAAATTGAGTGTACTTTTCCTGCAAATCATAGAAATGGAAGAGGAATTAGAGATAATCACATCCCATGAGCAACTCAGTCCCAGAAAGATGCACCCAAGGTCACGATGATAATTAGTGGCAAGTGGGCCCAGACCCAATAACGACAGATTATTGGTTGAATGCTCTTTCTACAATATTGTCACTTAGAAATGTCACTTTTAAACTAAACTCAGTCACACTCTCAAATAGGTGGTTCCTGCAAAACAGATTTCTAGATACATGTATATTGAGGCCCTCACATACAGATGCTTTTAGAATGCTGGATATTCCTAAACCTGGTCTCTGAGACAAGAGACCTGAGTTTTATTCTCAGTTTTTAACGAATCACTTGATAGTGAGTCAATCTGGCATACTGGATATTAGTCTCCTGAACTGTAAATGAAGAGGCCAGGGGTATCTCTTAGGTTACAATCGACAAAAAAAATAAAAAATAAAATATATATTACATATATGTTATATATAGGGTATATACTTATATATAAATTATATATTTAGATATGTTATATATATATAATTTTCATATATTTTAGAATATATATATCTCAAACTGACTTAAGCAAAAAATGTAAACTGATTTATCTCTTATAAGAGTTCAGAAATAGGGGCGCCTGGGTGGCTCAGTCGTTAAGCCTCTGCCTTCAGCTCAGGTCATGATCTCAGGGTCCTGGGATCGAGTCCCGCATCGGGCTCTCTGCTCCACAGGAGGCCTGCTTCTCCCTCTCCCATTCCCCCTGCTTGTGTTCCCTCTCTCGCTGTGTCTCTCTCTGTCAAATAAATAAAATCTTTAAAAAAAAAAAAAAAGAGTTCAGAAATATACACGTTTCAGGTGTGGCTTTTTTTTTTAAGATTTTATTTATTTATTTATTTGAAAGAGAGAGAGCATGAGCAGGGGCAGAGGGAGAGGGAGAAGCAGGTTCCCCACTGAGCAGGGAGCCCGATGCGGGGCTCGATCCCACAACCCTGAGATCATGACGTGAGCCAAAGGCAGATGCTTAACTGACTGAGCCACCCAGGTGCCCCTGAGGTGTGGCTTAATCCAGGGGCTTAAATAATGTCAGTGGGATCTAATATTCTCCTATCTCTCTGTTACATTCCTATACATTGGCTCTGCTTTCAGGCCCCGTGAGTCACAAGATGGCTGCCAGCTACTCTAGGCCTATATGCTACCAAATTCAAGTCTTTTAGGTCAGATAAAATCAACAACGACACTCCACAAAATACCTTTTAGGTCACTTACATATGTGTTGACTTCTGGTTCCGTGAGCTTCTATTAATGTCTCTCTTAGGTTCTAAGGATAAATGAACTGTTTTGAGGAAACTCAGTAGCTCTCTGTGCCCAGAGGCGGGCATTTGTTAGACTTCCTCGGCCGTTGCCACAACACATAACGGTCACTTCGTCACGCACTCCATGCTTCAGTCCTGCCCCATGGCAGTTTCCTCCGGGTACTTTCTTGTCATGTGTCACTCTGCCTTTGTATACTGTCTCCCCTCTGTCTTAGATGACTTTATTCTTCCTTATCTCTCTGAAAAATGTCTACTCACTGAACAGAACATCACTTTCCTTGGGAAATCTTCCCCGATTACAGCCCTCCCCTCAGGTGAAATTAACCACTCGATTGTACTGAAACTTTCTTGCCTACCTCGACCGGCATACACATTATATTGGATAGTGCTCATATGTTTGTACATCTTCTTTCTCTGAGGATTATTGGCATTGGGAAGGCAGGAACCCATGCCTTATTCAACATTGCATCCCCAGGGCCAAATACAATGCCTGAAACATAGCAATCATTCAATCACTCAATAAATTTTAATGAATCAATCAATGAATCAATGAACTTCAGTTCCTCCAAACTAGAACATTATTGACTCCCATTTTGCCCCTAATACATACAATTACGCTATGGAAACCCCACCTTTCAGGTTCTTTGAATGAACCACACTCTCAAATCCAGGCTTGTGCATACTGTCCCATCTGCCTAGAATACCCTTCTCCCACTGCCTATCTGATCCCTCAATTTCATCTAATCAAATTTTATTTTCCTTTAGCTCACAGTTCCTCAGGAATACCTCCTGTGATCTCCTGAATTCAATTACACCCTCTTGCATCCTGAACGTTTCCTTCCCAATCCTTATCACACCTCTAATTATTTGTTCAGTGTTTGCCTTCCCTGACTGATTGCGAGGTCCTGAGGGCCAGGACCCTGCTGTCTTTACAACTGTGAATGGGAAAAGAGAACTGTAGAGTAGTCTGATTAAATTTGGGGAGAATGAAGAAATGGAGGATGGAAACATAGATTTTGTTTTCTTTTTTTTTTTTTTAAGATTTATTTATTTATTTTAGAGGGGGGTGCAGAGGGAGAGAGAATCTCAAGGACACTCCCCGCTGAGCACAGAGCCCACCCGGCCACTCCATCTCATGACCCTGAGATCATGACCTGAGCCAAAACCAGGAATCGGACACTTAACTGACTGAGCCACCCAGGTGCCCCAGAAACACAGATTTTGAACACTTGCCAACCTCATTGACTCTTTTTACCTTCTTCACCTGTACCCCCAACATACAGCCTGCTTTTGGACTTGTGTTTTATAGCTGAAGATGAAATATAAAAGCCTGATTCCTTTTTTTTAAGATTTTATTTATCTATTAGAGAGAGAGAGCAGGGGGAAGGGTTAAAGGAGAAAGAGAGAGAATCTCAAGCAGACTCCACACCAAGCATGGAGCCCGATGTCAGAATCGATCTCACAACCCTGAGATCATGACCTGAGCTGAAATCAAGAGTCAGAGACTTAACCGACTGAGCCACCCGGGGGCCCCTAAAAGCCTGCTTCTTAAGATTTTAGGCTCCTTGCTCTGTATATCATTGTAGTCTTTCAGAAAACAATTCAATGTGCAAACATTACAGAACTCTTGTTATATGGCCAGCACTCTTCCTATCACTGTAGGCTGTGCACATTAAAAGAGACAGATGCTTTGTCCTGCCTTCATATCTCACCTCTCCACATCCTTCCGAGACACACAGATGCTTGTGTGTGTGTGTTTATCCTTTTCAATTTCCTTTTAAATCAGCACTCTGTGATTGTGGTAGCACACTTCAGTGTTGTGTTAGGTGAGAAAGCTGAGATGGTTGCTTACATGACTCAGCCCAGCTCATGGTTTCTCCAGAGCATCATTTATTTGACATCCCACCCTCATTCTGACCACACAGCCTTGGCAGCACCACTAAGTCCTGAAGATGGCAATGATTAAGTCCAGTGTCCTAAATAAAAGATGCATTATAGATCTGTTTGCTTGCAGTAAGAAAAATCATGCTAGTCTCTGTCTGCATTTTAGAGCCTGTGCAGTTCTAAAAGAACAGTCATGTTAAATGTTCACTGGTCTACAAAAAAGAAAAGGAGGCTCATCAAAAAATGTGTTTGTCCTTGGCAACTGGGGCCTTTCTTCCAGAAGCTGATTCTGGAGAGGGAGACTCTAACAAAAACCTTCATCTCCCAAACCCCTATGCTTTGAGAGGGACACCCCATGGAGTTTAGAGTGACATGATAAAGGATAAGCATAGAGTATTGGAAATTCTCAAGAAACCAGGAAAGCAACATTACCAAGGTAGAAAATGTAAGTTGAGCAAGAATTTTCTTACTCAAATTAATGTTTACCTAGTAAATGTCAACCTTTGTCACGCAGATGGTGCTAATTCTGGAGATGTAAAGGAGATCGGTGGGGGGAGATCCAAATGGACAAAATCAGAGAGCTGGAGAGAATTCAACACGAGTGATCTAAGAAAGAAGGCCCTGGGAGGTAATCAGCCTTCCAGGCGCGCATTCAAAGCCTCAAACAAAATCAATGACAGTTCAAAGAACTTCTGTCTCTAGGCGATTCTCCAAGGCAATTTCTACATGAAGACTCAAAATGGCCCTTATGCCCAGAATGAAGAGGCAGGGGTACAAACTGACAATGAACAGAATAGATCTCATGATGTTGTAAGCTAAGACAGTAAAGGGAACATATAGCCTCGTTTTTTCTCCCAAGGCGAAATCACATTTTGCTACCAATAGTCTGTGCACTTCTTAATTGTTTACCAAATGTGTTGTATTGCACTAAGCAACTGAGATAGGTGCACCCCATTACTCCAAGGCATGTGGTTTCTGCAGAAAAACAGTCTACATGTCCCAAGCCATGAAAGGAAACAAATCACCGTCGGTAGAAAGGTGATGATAGAACAAAGCTAATGAACCTACTTGGGAATTACCCTTTAAAAAAGTTTATTCCATCACAGAAGCCTCCACTCCCCTTCCAGGAATATCTAACATCTCAAAACTCAAGTACAGTCTCAGTTAAATTTCAAAGGGAGGTAGGCAGTATTAATAAAGGAATGCCTTTTTTTTTTTTTTTTGGTTAGAATCATTTCTGCCTCTCTCCACGACAAGCTGAAAGACTTTAGACAGTTTAAAACTCCAATTCTCAGAGTCTAGTACCACTTTCCTGTGGATATCTTCTGTCAGATCATCCAGGGGAACCTGACAATCTTGGCTTAAGGCGTGCCAATCGGCTCAGCTCTGCAAGTGAGCCAGGAGCTGGAGGCGTCCTTAAGCTTGGAGCGAGGAACTTGGTGGGTGGTCTAGAAGGGAATCTGGGCTTTGTAACAGAAAGATACAGAGATGGAGCTTCTGGCCATGAAAAGCTGCTGAGGGAGATATTGAAACTCCAGGGAAAGATGCCAGTCCACATCAAGACTACATAATCACCAAAGAGAATTAGCCCAGGTGCCAGCCTCATGCTATAAATACAGAATCTTGGCTTTGTCAGCGGGAAGCCCTTATTATCCTAGGGAATACATTGCACATACATGGATGAGCACACAGAGAAATACATCAAAGGTGTGGATAACAACAAAATTTAGCATACATACAGCGATTATAGTTTTTAAAGTGCTTTTCCACATATGACCTCATTGAATCTTCACAACTCCGGGGATGGAAGATAGGCAGATATTTTATTATCATGATTGCTGTCACTGCCTTTCAGCTTTATCGTGAGGCTAGAAGTGAGATGTTAATGAAAACTATCTTGCATGTGCCACTCATCACATCACGAGACCACCCCAGGGATAAGAGGCCTGATCCCTCCACCCTTCACACAGGAGACAGCCCATGCTCAGATCCTTCCTGACCCCAGTTCCCACACAGTGAGCCCACCCACACATGACTGGGCCAGATCCCACCTCAGATCTTCAGACATCTTTGTCACCAAATGACTCACTCCATCTTTGGAATATCTGTGGTCAATTAATTTCAGTTAAGGTTTCCATTCCTATAATCCTCAAATGTCAAAAGAAAGCCAATTTATGTCCCCTGTCCTTAACCCCTTAATGCTTTATACTTCCTCTCTGGCTTCTCTCTTCAAAACACTATGCTTTCTGGAATCTCCTTCCTTTATGTAAACAAAACAAAACAAAAAACCAATAAGCATCTCCCCCCATTATGCTGTGTATTTCACCTACCATAGAACTAAGGGTAGGGGTGACAATCCATGAGCTCCTTAATGACACTTTAGAGCCATCACACTTCCACCCTGGTACTCATGCCAATAGGTTATACCTACCATGTACAGTTCTATGTTCCTATCATCTGCTGACCTCCCAGTCACATTCTGCAGGACATGACATTCCTCTTTCCTCCTCAACCCACTTCTGCCCATATCTAGAAGACTTCAGTATCTTTGTGGGCAATCCACCCAACACCCTCAATCTACTGTTCTTTGACCTCAAATACACAATAACAAATCTCACCTTCACTCAACTTAGACTCCCCAACACTGCCAGGGAAAACATCCTGAACTTTGTCATTACCAAGAACAGTTCCACACCCAAAATCTTAACTGCAAACATTGCGTCCTCTGACCCAGATGCCTTTCCTCCTGCATTCTCAGGATCTTCCCTTACATATACCAGTTCCTCAAACTCACTGAGTCCTACAGCTCCTGGTTCTTCATTTCCCCACAGTCCATCAGCCTTCCTCTAAACAAGCTACAAGTAGTAGAGTATCTGAACTACTCATGACCAGCACACTCAAATCCATGCATGTCTCTTCCTACACTACATTCATCGGGCAAACTCCCAGCATAGGGTCAATGTCATCTTGGTGCCTAAAAGTTGAACACTCCTTAAGGAAAATGTTATAACCATTCAGATTATTGTCATAACAAACATATGGTCTCTAATTTTAGGACTTCAGTACATCTTCTCAGTCCTTTCACTTGATCAACTCTCCTTCCTACTTTCCTTGGTCATTGTTTTAAACTTCAACATCTCTACTGAGGAACCCTACCAGAGCCCACTCCCCTACTCTAAGCAGACAACATCATCTTTTTCATCACTGAAAAAAAAAAAAATGATGTCCAGAAATGTAAGAGGAAAATTGCCGTTTCATAAAAGCAAACTTTTTTTTTTTTTTTGAAAAATCTTCTACCCTCTTTGTGAGACTATTAAAGAGAAAATTTCTCAAGCTTCACCCTCGGCTCTCTTGTCTTCTCATTTTCAGAAGTAGATCTCATCTATTCCTATACTTCAATTATCTTCTTTATGCAAAGGACTTTTTAGTCTCTATTATCAGTCTAGACCTCTCTCCTATGCACCATTAAAACTTCAACTCAACATTTCCACTTATCTACATATCAACAAAGCCCCTCAAATCCTCATGTCCAAAACTGACATCTCTTTCTCTGTAAGACTCTCTCTCTCCATGGTATGTTCATGCATGCAGGCTCTCTCTCTCTCTCTCTCTCACCCACACCACCCCCGCCCCCCACACACACAAATCGATTCTCTTATCTCCTCCTCAGTAAAAGGTATCACCACCCAGTTGCTTGAGATAGAAACCTGGTAGTCATCCTTGCCTCCTCCCTCTGCCTCACCCAATTCATCAACAATTTCTACTAATATTATCTCCTGCCTTTCCTCAAATCCAACCACTTTTTCCTGTTCAAATAATGAACAACAACCTAGTTCAAACAAGGAAACTAGAACTGAGAGAGAGCTTACGACATTGTACAGTGTCACACAAGTAGCCACCTCAGACTCCCATCTGCTTCCAAAGCTGTGCTTGAAATTAGAGAATACTGTCTCACTTGAAGGAACTCTCATAGCCAAAGCTATCTCCAAGAAATACATATTAGACTATTTCAACAGCAGGATGTTCCAAAACCCAAGCAAAGAAGGCACCAGGGGTAATCAGCTGTCCAAGGAAGCATTTAAAGCCCCAAACAAAATCAGTAATAGTTCAAAGAACTTCTATGTTCAAGAGGTTCTCCTGAGGTGGTTTCTACATAACGACCAAAAAAATGGGCCTATGACCAGAATGAAGAGATAGGGGTACAAATTGATGCTGAATAAAAGAAGCCATTGATGTGACCATTGATGAGCATGAATGAGAATAATCCTTTGCTTTTTAAGCCACAGAGATTTTGAGGTTCTAGTTACCATAGCATAACCTGGTTTATCCTGACTGATTGAATCTCTTTCTTTCTGTTTTCATTCAGGCTTATGTGGTGCTCTCACTATCAAATCCAACAAGAAATAAATATTGAGGGCACCTGGGTGGCTCAGTCAGTTAAGTGTCTGCCTTTGGCTCAGGTAATGATCCCACAGGATCGAGTCCCACATTGGGCTCCCTGCTCAGCAGGGAGTCTGCTTCTCCCTCTGCCTTTGCCCCTCCCCTCTGCTCATGCTCGCTCACACGCTCTCTCTCTCAAATAAATAAATAAAATCTTAAAAAAAAAAAAGAAAGAAAGAAAGGGGCACCTGGGTGGCTCAGTCATTGAGCGTCTGCCTTCAGCTCAGGTCATGATCCCAGGGTCCTGGGATCGAGCCCCACATCGGGCTCCCTGCTCAGCGGGAGGCCCTTCTCCCTCTCCCACTCCCCTGCTGTGTTCCCTCTCTCGCTGTGTCTCTGTCAAATAAATAAATAAAATCTTAAAAAAAAAAAAAGAAAGAAATATTGAAAGGGCTGCAAAGTATTGTTCTCTCCTGGAAATTTTTTCTAAGAATTCCATTTATTTTCTTATGAGGCTCATGTTTCTCCCTGATTTCTCTTTTTATACTTCTGATGTCAGTGAAGGTATCCATTGGAGAGACAGAAGAAATGATTGTTAGGGCAAAAAACTAAATGAACGGCCATTTTTTGGCAGCCCCCAAAATAAAATTATCTTGAAATTACATAAAGAGGGATGCCTGGGTGGTTCAGTCGGTTAAGTGTCTGCCTTCGGCTCAGGTCATTATCCCAGGGTCCTGGAATCAAGTCCCATATTGGGCTCCCTGCTCAGCGGGGAGCCTGCTTCTCCCTCTGCCTGCAGCTCTCCCTGCTTGTGTGCTCTCTCTCTCTCTGTTTGGCAAATAAATAAATAAAATCTTTTTAAAAAAGAAAATTACATAAAGAATACACCCTGAAGCCTATGGAAGGTGATGTAACTAGGATCTTTTCTTTCTATTACACCAATCTTTCTAGAGCTGCATCATTATGTCTTTCTGAGTGTGGTCAGCCAAAATATTCTTTGCACTAGAAGCTGCATTTACCTTTATGCAGTGATTCAGAATTCTAAATTACGTTTGGTAAAAAGCATGGGCTTTGGGGTCTAGCAGGAATAAGTTCATGTCTTGAACTCATGTCAGGTCTACAATGAAGGCAATGATGTATGCATCCCGGAGGGCCACCGTGAGGTTTAAAACATCAGTGAATGGACAGTGCTTACTGCAGGGCATGGCAGGGCTTATAACAGGTGCTAGTGAGTACTACTAGCAATAGTACTACTATCAGGTGCCTGGGTGGCTCAGTTGGTTAAGCAACTGCCTTTGGCTCAGGTCATGATCCTGGAGTCCCGGGATCGAGTCCCACATCGGGCTCCCTCCTCAGAGGGGAGTCTGCTTCTCCCTCTGACCCTCCCCCCCTCATGCTCTCTCTCTCTCTCAAATAAATAAATAAAATCTTAAAAAAAAATAGTACTACTATCATTTGCATCACTATTGTTATTTTCATTATATAACAGATACGTGGGGACATGTATTTGTGTATCTAATCCATTGCTGCTGGGCCTGAAAGGCAAGAGAATGAGAAGATTATTTTGAAACATGGGAGAAATAAATTCCAACATAGATGCAAACTGAGGAACATATGGTTCTTGTGGACAACTGAGGAGTTAATTTCTGGAAAGGAATCCAGAGACAATCTCTGTAAAATTAATCTTTTTTAACGTAATATTTATTGTTATCAGAGTGATTCATGTGCATTTGGAGGCAAGTCATACTACCATAAGGCTTATAACAAAAAACAACAGCTGCTTGTTCAGGGTGGGGTAGAGGGGAACTCAAAATATGTGTTATTAAATGGTAAGGGTGAGAGAAAGGCCATATCAAGACTAACTCCAAGTTTGGGGGGGCCTAAGCAACTAGGTGGGTGGCGGGCCCATTAACTAAGATGGGGAAGACTGGTGGAAGAGGAGGATTTCCAGCAGCAAAAAGTCGAGGGGGGTCGGTGGAAGCAGAGAATCAAGAGTTCTAATCTGGGCCTAGAAATTTAGACATCAAAGTGGAGATGTTCAGTAGACAACATGATGTGTAGCCTAGAGGTTAGGGCATGGGGCATGGGGAGACTTAACCAATTTAGAGACCACTGGCATGTAGCTGTTAAATATTGAATATTTAAATAATAGCAATTTAGGAACAATCGGATGCTGAAGCCCCTCAACACGGAGAGCTCAGGTAAGGTGACCAAGAAACATTGGCCAGCTAAGACCAATAAAGAGCCAGGAGGTGCCATGATTCTAGAGCAAACAAGGGTTCAAGGAAGGCCGCATGGTCAACTATGCACATGAGGCTCAGTACTCACAATATAAAGCCAGCCAGCCTTCATTTCCCTGCCTCAACCGTGCATGGCAATACTCACAGTTCCCTTCCCCTTTCTCACAACTGTGTGATTTTGCTTATTCTCTTGCATTGGGATGCCTCCTCACCTGCCAAGATCTTAGCCTTATGACCCATCAAGAATGCCATGACCTTGGCAACGCACTTCCTGACTCCACTAATAAAATATGCCCTCTTCCACCATAATCTCTCATAGCCCGTTGCACACTGTATTTTATTTTGCCTTCTGCTATAAGTATGTGTATTCTCTCTTCATCCTTACTGTATCCCAACTGGACTATAGTAAGGCCCCCAACCCCTCATAATGTAGCACAAGGTTTGGCATGCACTAGGTGCTCAATGAAGATTTTCAATGAGTCGAATCCAAAAATACAGAACTCAAGTCTGGAGAAGTATCTACAAAGGACAAAAATCTTTTATCACTTTAGATTTCTGTTTGCCACATGTGTCATCTGCACCCAAGCCCAGGAATTTTTTACACATTTTCCTGACCCTTTATAGCAAAATAGTGGGAGTAATCATTCCCAGAAAACAAATTTAAAATATCTTTTTTTTAAAAGACCGTATGACCAAAACACAGGGTAATGCAGGCAAAGCTCTTGCCACAGTCCTTGGCTACGTATCTCCTGAGCTAATAGCTATTTAAAAAAAAAAACAATTTTTTAAAGGTTTATTTATTCATTTGAGAGAGAGAGCAAGATAGAGAAAGAGAGAGAGCAGAGCAGGCACTGAGCGGGGGGAGGAGCAGAGGGAGAGGGAGCAGCAGACCCCCCGCCGAGCAGGGAGCCCGACGCGGGGCTCGATCCCGGGACCATGAGATCACGACCCAAGCCAAAGGCAGACGCTTCACCAACTGAGCCACCCAGGTGCCACTTTAAAAACCATTTTGACTGATGTTTCCTCCAGATCTCAGGTATGAAAATAACAATTTGCAAAAGGCTCATGAAACAACCTTTGTGATCCCTGAACCTCGCACTAAAAAGCTAAAAAGACTGTACCAATCCAAGCCTTGGGTTAAAAGTCAGGCAATGATTCTTGAGTGTTCTTGCTTTAAACATCAGCATGTACTTGCATTCTCTTACATGGGGGAGGAAGAGTGTGGTAGAAAGAAGTCATCTGGAAGGAAGCTCTGGCCAAGAGTTGTAAGAAGAGGAGAGAGAAAAACAGGCTATCAATGGGAAACATAGAGTCAAAGCTTTATGAACCAAATAGAATTCCCACAGGCCTAACGATTAATGAGAATTACCTGCCAAGCTGCTATGTGCAACATGCTATAGAAATGGCTGGGGTTTATGGCAAGAATATCAAGTCTTATCATTTCCTTTATCCCCTCTTCTATTGTGCACTGTTGCCCCTCAACTATCTTCTAAACTAATCACTCTTTCATGGTCAATGGCAATTCAGAAACACAGATCCTTATACTTTTGCTAAAAAGCCCAGGTCTTTACAGATCTTTGCAGATAGACAAATAGCCCAGTGATTAAGGATATACCTCCTTTTTAAGTTATATTCCAGACCCACCATATATTAACTGTGTGATCATCCAAACCGGATGTTTGTGTTATGATTCCTACTTCCTACATTTTCAGACCCACATGTTCAGAATCAGGAAAACTTCAGAGAATGCGAGGTGAGCGAGGTGACACCTATTGCCAATGCCCAGGAGTAGACTGCCTAAGTATAAATAATCAACCTAAACTCTCTTTGCTTGCTAACATTTTCTCACAAGACTAAAAAGTCCCATAACCTCCTTTTCTTAATGGTGGCGCCACTTCAACCACACTCTGGAAGGTATTGGTTTCCTTAAGTACAATGTGGAACCATCAGAATAAAAGAGCAGCATGAGGGAAAACGACAGTATGGGGCTTTGTGGCCTATCGATTCAGTTGCTCATACAAGAATCTGGGAGGGGGAAACCCCCGAAAGATTAGTCACTTCATTTTGTGTTGCAGAGCTCAATTCAGGTTAACAAAGCATTTGGTAACAAAGGAGATGGGAGAATGGCAGTATTCACTTGCTCTGGACTGAATAAACAAATGTGGGATTTGTGGGCTGACTAATGTCCTGGGATAAACCAGGCATTCAGCCAAATTCTAGGAGTTTTGATGAAAAGACCAGCAAGCCCACACTTTTCTTCTTGGAAAGTGCTCCATGGGAGTATTGATGTCCACAGGGCAGCCCGGGGCCTTCAGCTTGCCTTAGAGTTTCACCCCATATTCAGCCACAGGGAATTCTCAATGCCTCTGTAATCGAAGACCTAGATTAAGCGATAGAAGCTGGATTCCACCTTCTGGGGAAGTGTTAAATATGCCATTCATCTCCTTTTAGAAATGTGTTATCTCTGTCCCTTTTTAAATACTACATTACCCTGAAAATATACAGGTAGGCCACTAAAATGTGACTCTGGTTCTATCTTTCCATTCTTTCATTAATTTCATTCGTTCAACGAATGAATGGTGCTCCAGGCACCATGTAAGTGTCTGTGGATAAAATTAATCAGACACAGTCCATGCCCTTGGGAAGCCTCCAGACCAAACTTGAAATCTTTAAGAGCACTGGAAAAATAATAAAGCCCTATAATTTTATTTTTGGTTGGAGGCAAGTGTTAAAATTTGCAATGATTTTCATTGGGCAAGGCAAGAAGTCCTTCAGTCAAGGTCACAATATAAACTTGTAGGGATGTCAGAAATAAGAATAAGGGCTTGCCCTTTCTTTCTACCGTGCCATTAGGACCATACAACCATGGTCTAGACGAAAGGTGATTTTATTACAAACTGCAGCTCTTAAGAGTTAAGAGTTAAGTTTCACAGGTTCTTAAGTAACTCAAGAAAAACTTCCCGGCAGCAGCTGATACAATCTTCTTTAAATCTATAAATGTGGCTTATCTACCCAGATCAGAAACATATAGGGGCACTTGGGCGGCTCAGTCAGTTAAGTGTCTGCCTTCAGCTCGGGTCATGATCCCGGGGTCCTGGGACCCAGCCGGGCGTGGCGCTCCCTGCTCAGAAGGGAGTCTGCTTCTCCCTCTCCTTCTGCCCTTCCCCCACTCTTGCACGCTCTCGCTCTCGCTCTCGCTCTCTCTCAAATAAATAAATAAGATCTTAAAAAAAAAAGAAACATATATGGTACATGCATGGAATGATTCAATGTGAACATAATATAAACTAGAGAAAGAAAGTTCATGGTAGCAACTGACAGAGAGCACTTTAAGGATCTCCACAAAAATCTCCAATCTTCCTCGAAATTTAGTCTTAAGTGGTATTTACCTACATCAGGACTTTCATACTTCCCTTATGAAGACCTAATCTTCAGGATTTATTAGCCCTCCCAGAGTGCCAGAGGAGGCTGCCAAATGGCAAATGCAGAGAATTAGTTTTAAGAGGCATTATATGTAACTGCATTTAGGAGGAAATTCAAGTAGATGAGCAAAGATTTTAAGCGGGCTCTTTCAGAAAACAAAAAACAAAAAAACAAACAACAACAAAAATCTGGCAAGGAATCAATACCAAGTTTAACATACTTCGGTTAGCCTTCTAAACATCATTCCGCAGAAATGTAGGTATTATAAAATCAAGGTTTGGAAAAGGAGCCTAGTTCCTGCTTACTCACTATGAAGGCGGGAGGGAGAGTTGAAAGGGAAAGCTACGGACAAACTGGGAGAGAGCTATTTCAGGTTTTAAAACTGGGAAAAGAGACTGGAGCCTGAGCCTGGGGCTGGCTGATGAGCAGGCAGCAGAAGCCACCCACAAAAACTCGGAGCAGCGGCTAGTCAGCGAGCGCCTGGAAGGAACGAGACGCCGGGCACAGCCCACAAACCAGAGGAAGGCCTGCACAGGAAGCGGAGAGCAGCATGCGGGGCTATGGAGTCCGGGGCAGGATGAAGCCAGTCCATGTGAGGTTCAAGAAAACCAAGCAGGCAATCCAAGCATCAAAGTGTTTCCTTATGTCATTAACGCGGGACCACATCCTGATTTCAAACAACAGGGAACCACGGATAGGGGTCGGTTTTTTTCAGACGTGTCAGACATGACCAGAACCCTCTCTGAGCACTCTGCAGGGCACGCGCGGGAAACCACGGGGGTGAGCGACTTGACGGGCAGGGGCCGATGTCCCAGCAAAATGAGACAAGCGGCTTGACTTGACAAGTAGCAAGAAGGAGCATAAAGAGCTTCCCTAGACAGTGCCAGGGCGTTAGGTGCCAAAAGCCTGAGGTGGTTATTAGAAAAGTCTACCGCCCCTGATCGTCTGACTACAGCCAATTCATCCCCAGAAAACAGCCAGGGCAGAATCCTGCCAACGCAATCAGCGCTCCCTTGGGAAGCAGGCGCCCTTCACCGTTCACTTCACCGGGAGCGCTTGCTAACATCCCTGCCGCTCGCAAAGTGGCTAGACTGCGCAGTGACAGCAATTCCTGTCCTCAATTAAGGAGAGATTGCCTGGTGGGCTTTTAACTTTGAACTGGATGTCAGCCACTCTGCTTCTTTTGGTTACCTCTCCGCTGGGACTTCTTTGGCAGCCAAGTTCTAGTGCAGTTCACTTCCACAGTCATCTGAGCGGTAGGGAGGAAGAAAAAGTGCCCAGGGCTCAGAACACCCCCGGCCCTATCCCTGATCCGCTGCAAGGCTTTTGGCTCAGCCAGATTACTTCTCTGTGTTCCCTTTTCCTTTAATTATAAAATCGGAAATATAAAACCTACTTCACATGCTTCTGAAGCCATAGGAGAGAACAGATGAGCAAAAGGTTACCGAAGGTGTATATTCATATATAAATACTTAAGTGTGTGCATACACACTTTTAATGTTTTCCATACAACTCTTTTAATGTTTTCCAATTGCATAAAAGAGAAGTGTCGATTGACCAAGTACCTGAGTAAGTTAAGTGATAAAGATGATCTAGATATTTTGGAACAAAACCGCCACCCTTAGTTTTAGGGGAAAAAACAGTTGTCTAAATTCTTCAGACTATTTTTCTCTCCAAGTCTCTGTCATGGAATCTACAGAAGACTGGCTTTCCTGAAGGCAGGAGGCCAGAAACAAAGTATTTTGAGGGAAAAGCAGGAAGAGCAACTGATTATTGTTTATGCCCGCCAATTTATGAAGCACTTTACAGATATTATTTCACTTTCTCTTCATTACAATTACAATCCCGTGACGTGTGTATTATTTAATAACATTAGACAGTATGCCTAAGTTTCTGAACAAATGCATTGTCTGAACTGATACAGAAATTCAAATCTGTCTGGCTTTGGGGCCCTCAGTCTTAATTGGAGCCACTCTAGCTCTGTGAAGGAAACTGGGCTTCTCTTTTTTCCCTGCTTGAGGCTTGGGCATTTTGCCTTGCCATTAGAAGTTGGGCCATGTGCTCTGGTTGGTCTGTGGGTCAGTCCCTCTGTGGCCCCTCATGTAGGAGCGGACAGTTACTGGAGGGTGACATGGGGGTGAGGTGTGAAAGAAGAGTTCCCAAAGAAGCAGACAAAGAAGGTTCATAAGTAAAGCACCTACGGGACCCAGTTCTGAGGGGCTGCATTTCTTGGGCAAGTGCCATAGAACAGGAAGAAATTTTCTTATATTCTCTGGTCATTCTATTTAGAGAAAAACTACTCTTCAGATGTGGCAATGAGCTATTTGGGAATTTTATTCCATTAGGATTAATGTCTAAAAAGTTGTTATTTCCTATCCCCACCTGCTACCTCAGGTGGTTGCTTTGGAGTTAGATACATTCCAAATAGGCATTCAAATTTGGTCCTAAAAAGCAGTACTGACTCAGGAAAGGTGTCTAATATGCTTCACCAGAATGCTTTAACCCTAGAAGAATGTCAGAGCATATTAGCTTAGTTATTAGAAATTACCTAGAAACAGGGCGCCTGGGTGGCTCAGTCGTTAAGCGTCTGCCTTCGGCTCAGGTCATGATCCCAGGGTCCTGGGATCGAGTCCCACATCAGGCTCCCTGCTCGGCAGGAAGCCTGCTTCTCCCTCTCCCACTCCCCCTGCTTGTGTTCCTGCTCTCGCTATCTCTCTCTCTGTCAAATAAATAAATAAAATCTTTAAAAAAAAAAAAAAAGAAATTACCTAGAAACACCAACTGGGAAGGTTTAAACAACAGCATTTTTAAAGCGGGAGTAATAATAATATGTGAATGGCTGACATTTGTTGAGCCCTTACACAATGGAAAGCATAGTGCTACTCCTCTTACGCAAGTTATTTCATTTGGATTTTGCAATATCCCTCTGAGGCAAGCACTGTTATGATTCTCATTTTCAAATGAGAAGGCAAAGTTTGTCATCAGTATTTCTCATTGTCAAAATGGCCACCAAAATGACAAAGGAGGGTAGAGTGGAGGCTAGAATCATGGAACATTTTCACATATCCACCCCTTCCTGCCTCCCCACTTCTCCAGTGTCCTCCCAAATATCTTCTTCCTTCACCCAAGGCAGTCCAAAAATCCATTCATTTGTCCTATTGCTTCACTAAAAGGGATTGCTGACTCAGTATATTCCATGAAATTATCTCTGCCTCCTCCCAAAACAGTAAAACCTTAAGAGAAGCAATTAAAGACATTTAACTTAAGAGGCCTTGAGAATGAACTCTGACTCCAAGAAAAGGGTACATGCAATTTATGCAAGGGATTGTGAAACCTAATAATCCAATGGAGAACCCTAACTGCCAGACTAGCCCCATAAATAGTCTTTTCCATGCAATTCAATGAAGGTATTCCACTGGAATTATACAAAAGAGAAGGTAAACAAGAGATTTTGTTGAGAAATGCAAGATCAGGAGAGGTAGGCCAATATGATGAGGAGCTTTGGTTGGTATGTGCCCTTTGGCCAGCTCCCTCACTCCTACAGCCTGCCCCCGCTGGGAGATTTCCCACCAGCCTCAACTGTAGAGGCCCATGCCCTGGGGCAGTGAGGTTAGTACAGAAAGACATTGACAGGATGATAGTGACAAGCTAGTTGTTGATGAAATCCAAAATACACCCGACGGTTATACATCGACCAATTTAATATTTGTTCATCTAGTATCTAACCACGGAAAAGCTGGATCTCAAAATCCCCTTAAAGGGAAAAATTTAGGAGGAAGTTATATAGTAGGTCCTTGTTTCTTTGTCGTTGCTGTTGTTGTTATAAATTAGCTCTCTTTTGCAATATATTTTCTTTAGAATCATAAAATGATATAAGGAACTTTGTACAATTGAACTTAAGCTATATGAATCAGATTAAATAATAGTTATGATACATTTTAGCATGTGTAATGCAGTGCAGCGTTATAGGCTGCTCTGCTGGGTTCAGACTTGCTGCTTGGCTAATCACAAGTGCTAAGGGCTTCAGCTCAGCAATTCTTGGGAGCATGAAGTTGCAACAGCGGTGAAAGAGTGTCTCTCTGATGCCTGAGTCAAAGTTAAATCTCAGAAACAACTGCTTCTTTCTCACCAGTTCACCAGCATCCAGACTTTCCTTCTAAAACTTGTGAGGATAAAATACTTCTATCAGCATATAAATGAAAACAAACACTCAGTTTCTCCTTTATACACAGTGGCTGCAATAAGCCACATAAACATAACAGTAGAGCTTGTGCAAAATTGGGCACAGAAAAAAAAATAAGGAAAAGAGAAGAAAAGAGAAGAGAAGAGAAGGGGGGGAGAGGGGAGGGGAGAAGTTGAAGAGGAGGGGATAGGGGCTTTGGCAAGGACAGGAGATAAAAAGACTCTTTTCCCATCCAGTTTGTTTTCTGTCTATCAGTATCATAAATTTACCTGCATAACTTGCATTTTACCTTTGTGATAACTCTGGAGGTAATCTGAATCCCCCTCATTTTCCTGAAAAAGAAACTGGTGCTCAAAATAGTAAAGTAGGCCACACTACTAAAAACTGCCAACCCCATGTTGAAAAAGAAAAGCAAATCTGGTGGCATCACAATTCCGGACTTCAAGTTCTATTGCAGAGCTGTCATCATCAAGACAGTATGGTACTGGCACAAAAACAGACACATAGATCAATGGAACTGAATAGAGAGCCCAGAAATGGATTCTCAACTCTATGGTCAACTCATCTTCATCAAAGCAGGAAAGAATATCCAATGGAAAAAAGACAGTCTCTTCAATAAATGGTGCTGGGAAAATTGGACAGCCACATGCATAAGAATGAAACTGGACCATTTCCTTATGCCACACACATAAAAATAGACTCAAAATGGATGAAACACCTCAATATGAGACAGGAATCCATCAAAATCCTAGAGGAGAACACAGGCAGCAACCTCTTCAACCTCAGCCGCAGCAACTTCTTCCTAGAAACATCACCAAAGGCAAGGGAAGCAAGGGCAAAAATGAACTTCATCAAGATAAAAAGCTTTTGCACAGCAAAGGAAACAGTCAACAAAACCAAAAGACAGCCGACAGAATGGGAGAAGATATTTGCAAATGACATATCAGATAAAGGGTTAGTATTCCAAATCTATAAAGAACTTATCAAACTCAACACCCGAAGAACCAATAATCCAATCAAGAAATGGGAGGAAGACATGAACAGACATTTCTGCAAAGAAGACATCCAAATAGCCAACAGACACATGAAAAAGTGCTCAACATTGCTCGACATCAGGGAAATCCAAATCAAAACCTCAATGAGATACCACTTCACACCAGTCAGAATGGCTAAAATTAACAAGTCAGGAAACGACAGATGTTGGCAAGGATGCAGAGAAAGGGGAACCCTCCTACACTGTTGGTGGGAATGCAAGCTGGTGCAACCACTCTGGAAAACAGTATGGAGGTTCCTCAAAAAGTTGAAAATAGAGCTACTGTATGACCCAGCAATTGCACTACTGGGTATTTACCCCAAAGATCCACAATGTAGGGATCCAAAGGGGTACGTGCACCCCAATGTTTATAGCAGCAATGTTCACAATAGCCAAACTATGGAAAGAGCCAAGATGTCCATCGACAGATGAATGGATAAAGAAGAGGTGGTATATATACACAATGGAATATTATGCAGCCATCAAAAGGAATGAAATCTTGCCATTTGCAATGACGTGGATGGAACTGGAGGGTATTATGCTGAGCGAAATAAGTCAATCAGAGAAAGACAGGTATCATATGACCTCACTGATATGAGGAATTCTTAATCTCAGGAAACAAACTGAGGGTTGCTGGAGTGGGGGGTGGGGTGGGAGGGATGGGGTGGCTGGGTGATAGACATTGGGGAGGGTATGTGCTATGGTGAGCGCTGTGAATTGTGCAAGACTGTTGAATCACAGATCTGTACCTCTGAAACAAATAATACATTATATCTTTAAAAAAAGAAGAAGAAGAAGATAGTAGGAAGGGAAAAATGAAGGGGGGCAGAACTGGAGGGGGAGAGGAACCATGAGAGACTATGGACTCTGAGAAACAAACTGAGGGTTTTGGAGGGGAGGGGAGTGGGGGGATGGGTTAGCCTGGTGATGGGTATTAAGGAGAGCACATATTGCATGGAGCACTGGGTGTTATATGCAAACAATGAATCATGGAATACTAGATCAAAAACTAATGATGTAAAAAAAAAATAATGATGTAAGGTATGGTGACTAACATAATAAAATAAAATAAAATAAATAAATAAATAAAATAAAAAGTGTCAACCCCAGGATTCAATCCTAGGTCTCTAGGATTTTAAAAATACCCAATCTCTTTTATTGTATCTCATTAGCCCTCTTCCCAAGAGAAGCCTCCTTTGATGTGTGCTTTCAATTCTGTAAGTGTAGATAACATATATCTGGTGCCAAGAAGACAGAAGTCTTTTTGCTGGTCAATATGACTGAACAAGAATGAGGTTTATTCTTCTCATCAAAATAGAGACTGGATGTAGGAGAAAGAAGAGGTAGATGTTAATCCTGTGATTTGGCTTTGACCTAAACATAGCAGATATATCCTAATCCCCCTTCCTAGACACCTTTATCACCTTGGACAGTGTATGGAGTGGAAAAATACATGGAACATTATACACATCTACTCGATAAATAGAATACAATAATTTTACCTTTTAATTGAGCACAGATGTCTAGTTGAAACCTACGCACCAAATCCTCCTGCATTTTTCTTCCTCTTGCAGCAACTATCTATACAGAGTCAAGTCTCCTTGACAACCTTAGTGGTCCCTTGAGGGGGCAGGCCGTCTAGGGGTTTCACATCCTATGTGGTCCCTTGAGGGGGCAGGCCATACAAGGGCTTTCACATCCTATGTGGGTTCAGATTCCAGGTCCATCATTGATGTGGCCTTGGAAGAGCACATTATTTTACTTCTCTGATCTTTCTGTGGTTCCTCAATCCCTAAAATGGGGATAATAATATCTCATGGAGTTGCTACTAAAATTTTAAAAAATGGAAAAAAATTAAATTAAACAAGATGATGTGCATAAAGTTCCTACCATGGTGCTTAAGACATAATAAGAGTCAGTACATTTTTCTCGAATTATTGCTCTGATCTAGCTCAATAAACTGTACTTTGAGGTTGCTCTAAGGTCTAGGGAGTCATTCTGATGGCTCCTATTTGCTACAGGGAAATTTACCTGGAAGAAAAGAAGCTGTCAAAGAAGCTGAGAACTTTCTCAAGAGAGCTGGGCTATTTAAGTTGTCCCAAATTTGTTTCCTTATGTTCTCAGCCCACGGCAAACAAAATTTCAACCTATTAAATATTTAATATTTAATATAGCCAATAAATTCATTTTAGGTCCAATTTGTGATACTACAATACAGTATTGTATTATTGTATGTATGTATAAAATATTGTTAAATGAATGTGCATGATGATTTATGAAGATTTTAAAGAGCTCGAACCACAATTTTGAGGAATTTACATCATGATAGACCTTTCTACTGTTGTATCTTCACTTTTATAACATATTGTTAAGTCTATATGGCTTATCTAACACCAAGATCTTTTTTTTAAAGACTTTATTTATTTATTTGTCTGAGAGAGAGCACAAGCAGGGGGAGTGGTGGGCAGAGGGAGAAGCAGGCTCCCTGCTGAGCAAGGAGCCGGAAGTGGGATCATGACCTGAACCGAAGGTAGACCCTTAACCGACTGAGCCACCCAGGCATCCCCTAACACCAAGATCTTGGTAAAGAATACAATCTCCAAGAATAACTTGCGACTTTAAATGAACTAATTTTTGACCTGCACTATGACAAAGACCAGGGAATGTATTTTACTACTTCCTCCATCAAAACCACACCAACACCCAACAATTACCACTCCCCAAACCTATTCTACTTATTAAGCACTGACAGTTGAAAAAAAAATAATTGACTAACTTAATGAAGCTAAGTTATTTCTACATTTTTGAGACAGTTCTATGAATTACCATTAATAATAAATACTTGTGTCAAAAAGCAAGCTACAGAGGTTATAGCAGTGACTCAGTGAGACTACCAGAGGGTTCAAATCCCACCCCACCACTAATTTAGCAGTGGAGTTGAATGAATTAAACTCTCTAAGCCTCAATTTCTATACCTACAAAATCTAAACAAATTCAAAACAGTGTTTATGTCATTCAGTTAGGTTAGATATTTTGATTAGTGTTTTACCTAGTATATAAGAAACACTCAATACAGTAGCTACTACTGTATGCTAGAATACAAACAATTCATTTTTCACTTTATAAATCTGCCCATGTTTCTTTCCCCCTTTTTAAAAATCTATATATTTTTCCTTTCACTCTTAACCCTACTATATTATTTGTTTTGTAAAACTCACTTAAATCCTTTGTGGAGGGAGATGAGGTATTAAGAAAAAAGCACACACAAATAAACAATATTTTTCTACTTCTTTCTTCAAAGAACAACTTTCTGAGCATTGAGTTTGTGAAATGTACGTGCAGTGGAGGATCATTTGGCACTTTCTACCTTGAATCCAGAGTAGTGTTCTCAGGAGAGGGTCAGGAGGGCTGTGTGAGGATCCTCATGAAACATAATCAGGCACATTTTGCCTTCAACCTCTTTTCCCAGCCAAGATAAAAAAAAAAATTGGGTTCAACATTTCCACTCTAACTGACTCATCTGGCAGAAAAAGAAGTCCAGATGCCAGGAGGAATCGGAAGGGAAAAAACAAAAAAACTGGTGGAGGAAAAAGGTCCCGGAAGGAGGGGGAGGTAGGAGAAGCATGTCATATCTCATCAAGCTATAAAAAACCAATCTTGAGGATTAAAAAGGAGGAAGCACTGACCTTCACAAGTAAAAGCAGGGCCCTGGAAATAGAAGAATTCTTAAAGTATACTTCACACCAAAGAGTGTTAATAATCAAAGTGGTTTTTTAATGAATTACTATGCTGTAATTCAGTTATCTACAAGATAATAACAAAAAATCTGTGTGAGCCTTCATGGGAAAGCCAGGGGTAAAACCTCTAAAACATTCATGTTCAAATATACTAACAAATCCAAAGCTGTACTTTAATTAGACTATTGTGAAAAATAATCAGAGTATGGTTACACAAGTGTACACATATGTTCAAAATCATCAAATTATAAGCATTAATTATGTGCAGTTTTTGTATACCTATATTTCAATAAAGATTGAGGAAAAAAGAAAAACAATCAGAGTAATTGTCTGATAATTTAATGATGTGAAATAACTAGTGTATTTTAATCTTTTTCTAAGTACCTTATAATCTTTAGCTAATTTGTTCCATAATAATTGCTGAGATAAATTCATTATTTCTTACAGCTCCCACCATTTATGTAAATGTCCAATGAAAATATTTAATCAACATAGTCCAAGCACCTTTAGATGTTTCATCTTTCTAGTTTTGACCTGAAATATATTATCTATGCCCAGAATACATAAACGGGACAATGGACAGCATACTCTTCCAGCTATTTAAGTCTTTATTATTCACCAAAGTATCTCTCAGATACTCTGTCTTCGACATTTTTACAGGGAAGATAAACAATGGAATGCTAAATGAGGTGTAAGTATCTAGAAAGTCCATGTCAAAGAAGAATTAAAAGGCAGGTTTTATGGGATATATCGTACCATTTAGTTAGTTGAAAAATGTTTATTCAGCACCAAGTACATGGCACTCTGCTAAAAACGCAGAGTGAGAAACAAATAAGGCATGGTTTGTACTTGGAGCTCACCATTTGTTGGAAGCAAAATTCAGGCATGCAAAAAAAAAAAAAAAAAAAAAACCAAGTGCATGTCATAAAATCTATGATGAAAATATCAGCTATGAAAACACAGGGAAATTTTTCATAATTATTATGGTGACTCAACTTTTTTCCCGCTATAAAGTGAGGGAGCTGTCTTAGGTCCTGTATGTCTCTTCCAGCATTAATATTTTGTGATGCTATGTTTAGAACAATATTTATTTCACTATTTTTTAGCAGAGAGCTAGAAGAATTGTGTCTTTAATAAGTTAGGCACTTATGCCAGAGAGTGCAAAAAGCTTTTGAATAAATGCCTTGGGTCAATAGGACAGAGATTAGCAACTGGAGAAACAGAAAACCAATAACTAAAGAAAAGAAAATGTGTTTTAATCTTATTTCTCTCACTTGATCCTGCATTCCTAGAATGGGTGTAATTATACTAACATCCTTTTTCTGGGGTTATTATTTTGTTTGATTAACAAATGTATTTGATTAAAAAAAGTTTTTTAATCTGCCACCATCATATCCAGTTTACATAAAATAATCAGATGTGAAATCTCAGTCAACTAAAGAAAAGAATAAAAACGAAAACATCATGACATGTGTTCATTATAGCTGCCCTAGGCAAGGAACAAGAAAGTTCCACTTCTGCTCTTCCCTCCTCCTCTCCCCTTTGTATCACCTCTCTGTGATATGCATGCCTTCGAGAGAGCAAAGATTAAATAAGATAAAATTAAATGACACACGTAAAGCCTTCAATAAATAATAGCTCTCATGACCGTTGCTATGATTATTATCATTACTTATGCATTTTATTTTTCCTGCCATTCTTCACTCTCAAAGGTGGGCCCTACTTTTTAAAAAAGATTTATTAGGATTATTTATTTATTTGAGAGAGAGAGAGAGCACGAGAGGGGGGAAGGTTAGAGGGAGAAGCAGACTCCCCGCTGAGCAGGGAGCCCGATGCGGGACTCGATCCCGGGACTCCAGGACCATGACCTGAGCCGAAGGCAGTCGCTTAACCAACTGAGCCACCCAGGTGCCCAAAGGTGGGCCCTACTTTTGTAAAGCCTCCCAAAATATGATATGTGTCATACTTGAGAGCACTTGAGAAGATTTGGGGATGCATACAGACAAATATGTGTGTGTGTGTGTGTGTGTGTGTGTGTATACATATATATAATTATATTTGTATTACTAGATGACTAATTTAGCCCAAATACGTACTAATTTGTACTTATTTGTACTAATATATGACTACTAAATTAAATATGTATATTGAATATATTAACATATATATTTTATATATTTAATTTATTTTATGCTTATTTATATGTATTATATATTGTATCATTTATTATTTATATTTATTTTATATAATTAATTTGTTTTATTTATATATTTAATATATATTAAAAATATATGATATCTATTTAATTTAGTAGTCCTATAGTTATATTAAAGTATATTTGAAAATGTTATAGCTAGCACATCAACCTAGTGATTTAAAAGATATTACTATTGAACAGACTTAATTAAGTTAAAATTGCAGTATATTTACAGAGAGCATCACAACACAGGTGGTATGTGACTATAGCAAAAATTATGAAGGTGGTCTGTGAACAACTGGAGTTTGGGAAACAATTAGCTAAAGCACCAACGACTGTGTTCACAGTCTAAGGAGTGGGGAAGTAATGTCACAGTTTGAAAGAGGCAAATGTCTTACTTTCTAAATTATAAGTTCCTTGAGGGGAAATTCTTTCTCCACCTAGCTGAGTATATTAATATGTGCTTGGCAACTGAATGCTGCATAGATCTGAAGACAACTGAAGTTGTGTGTGTGTGTGTGTGTGTGTGTGTGTGTGTGTGTGTGTGTGTGGTGGGGTCAGGGTACAGCAGGGAGGGTGGGGTTAAGTCTGAACTCACAGTGACAAATGAACCGGTCTCCACTCATTCATTTTATGTGTTGAAATCTACAAATACATTTCTATGCCATACCTTCCCAAAGAGCATTTGTGCACTTCCTGCTCTTTAAAGACAGAAATAACAACGATCTGGGTTACTGAGCTCTGTCAATAGCAAAATTTTCCACTGAGTATTATAATTATTCATTTATAAGTGTCTGAAGGTAGAAAACATCGAGTTCACTATTATATTTCTAGAGCCCACGTCAGTGCCTGACACATTATAGGTTTTCAGTAAATATGTGTTGAATGAATGAATTTATAAATGAAGTCTTCGGTCCCTAGAGAGTTGGCAGGAGAAGGGCTTTGGGAGAGGAAATAGGAAAGAGAACTTTCGAGACCCAAAATCAAGCCATTTATTTCATGGCCTCTTGTGCCTACCAGGTCCAGCAAGGAGCCAGCCAAGCAGTGATTTCACCTGTAGAACCTGCTGGGCAAGGCCAGTCAGCAAGTGAGGTGAGTCCCACCACTCAGGTGTCAAACACAGTCAGCTTGGCTCATAGATTCCCAGAAGTACAGTGTGACTGTTCTCTCTACATCCAAATCTGCCCCGGTAAACTCGATCTAATTAACCACCATGGAATTTGGCCAGTACACTGAGATTATGGTATGTTGAGAAATTTGAACTTTAACCACACATAAATAAAAGCACAAGGATCAGGGCCACTCCCTCTTACTTCTGGATGATTTTTGAAAAAAAATTTTTTTTTTCAAAAAGAAAACAGTTGCTTAGGAGTCTGTGAGTTTTCTTTTTTTGTTTGTTTTTAAAAGATTTTATTTATTTATTTTAGAGAGAGAGTGTGTGTGAGCAGCGGGGAGGGTCAGAGGGAGAAGGAGAGAGAGAATCTCTAGCAGCTCCCCACTGAGCACGGAGCCCAACTCAGGGCTTGATCTCACGACCCCAAGATTATGACCTGAGCTGAAATCAAGAGCCGGACACTTAAACGACAGAGTCACCACGCAGGCACCCCAAGAGTCTGTGAGTTTTCAACAAGAGGGAAATGTAAGTCAAATTGATTCAATGTTTTAATGTAAACTCTTCCAAATGTCTTTAAAATAATTAAAATCTACTGAATAATAATATCTGGAATCTAAATAAAAAGCAGCACCCTTTATTAATCCTTGAAAAAATTGTTAGATGCAGAGAAAGATACAAAATAAGTAAGATACAGTCCTTGGTGTTGCCTTTTTCAGTCAGATTTCCACTGAAGTAGTTCAAAGCTCTAAGAAAATGTTCTCCTTTGTCCCTCAGTAATAGATGCAGAAAGGTTAAGTCTTTCAAGTTTACAATAGAAGGTCACCATGCACATTATCACATGTCCATGCAGTAGAATTAAACAGATTTTAATGTTCCTTTTTCAGCAAATTTTCCTGGCAAAGAAAAATTGTCTCAGGGTTATGCTTGTCTGGCATTCTCAAGCTTTCTGGGTGCAGCTGGGCAAAGTCCTCTCCATAAACAAACTCGAGGTTGATCAGAGTTTTCTTCACTTTAAAAACTGGTTTACAGTAGGAACCCAACAGCTTGACAATTTCCACAGTGCATTACACTTTTGTCCACCGTAGTGACAAATCTTCAAGATCACACCTTGTGAAGAAGCTCAGATACACGTGTAAGAATTATTCTCCTCACCATCTCAGCACTGACTGATTGCCTTTATTTTTCTCTCATTTCCTTTCCCCCGAATATAGCCCTTCTTTCTTGCATTGAAGGATACCACTTTGCAACATGCCTTCTTATCTTTTTTTTTTTTAAAGATTTTATTTATTTGTTTGACAGAGAGAGACACAGCAAGAGAGGGAACACAAGCAGGGCGGGTGGGAGAGGGAGAAGCAGGCTTCCCGCGGAGCAGGGAGCCCGACACGGGGCTCGATCCCAGGACCCCGAGATCATGACCTGAGCCGAAGGCAGACGCTTAACGACTGAGCCACCCAGGCACCCCCTTATCTCTTTTTTTATCTCCTATACCATCAACGTCTCTGGTACAGTTGTTTTCTGTTTTCATGGCTATTTCTGCCTTGACAGACAGTTACTTAAGCGGGAGGGGGGGGGGGGGGGGCGGGTATAAAACCACAGGACTGACTAGAAACATCACAGCAAGCAAAGCTGATTTTACCGGCAGTGAGAAATGATAGAGACAATGCTGGATTGAAATCAGAAAATCTAGGGATTGGTGCTGGCACCAAGGATTACCTGGTGGTCTTGGAATTCAGGGAACCTCTTGAGTAGTTCAGTTTCCTCCTCTACCTAAGGAGTACGCGCATGGCCCTGTGTGCTTGACAGAAATGACAATTAAACTGAATCAGACCACAGGAGTTTTATGTTGCATTAATTTATAAATTGTACATCTCTGTATCCCATGAGATGTGGTGGTTGATGATGTTAGGAGGAGGCACTCACGCACACCAACTGCCCCCAGCCCTCTGTCTACTCTTGCCAGGACTGGACTAACTCAGGGAAATTGTGGAGTTCATTCCTCTGGGTACAAGGAATTCATACCCATGAACAATCCTACCATCTTTAGTAGACGCTGTCCAGTTGGTTGGCTTCATCAAGCTCCTCCCAAGCCTGCTTTATGAACTTGCTACTGGCCATGATCTCCTTTCAACCTGTAAGCACTGTCCACACCCCCAGCTGCGGTCTGGCTGTTTGTGAGCACCTGGACTAGACCAGAACTGAGCAGGGTGATGGCTCTGGTATTAGACTGGCATGGGTTCAGACAGTGGCACTATTATGAAGTAGCTGTGACACCTGAAACTTGTTATTTAATTTCTCTGAGACTCCATTTCCCAATTTGTATAGAGAAGACCCTAATAGTTATACTGCAAAGGGTTGGAACAAATAAAAAGCAATAAGGCTTTATTATAGCCCAAGAGCTAAAAGTAATAGACATCGCAAATATGGATATTTAGAATTGTCCAGATATTTGAGCTACAGTCTTTTAAAAATAAAAGATTTTATTTATTTATTTGACAGAGACAGAAATAGCAAGAGCAGGAACACAAGCAGGGGAAGTGGCAGAGGGAGAAGCAGGCTTCCCGCTGAGCAGGGAGCCCGATGCTATGCGGGGCTCGATCCCAGGACCCTGGGACATTGAGCCAAAGGCAGACACTTAACGACTGAGCCATCCAGGCGCCCTAAAAATAGAAGATTTTAAAGAGAGGCAGCCGTGGGGCACCTGGGTGGCTCAGTCAGTTAAGCATCTGACTCTTGATTTCGGCTCTGGTTATGATGATGCCTTTTTCAGTCAGATTTCCACACTCAGTGGGGAGTCTGCTTAAGATTCTCTCTCCCTCTCCTTCTCCTCCCTGCTCCCACTCTGCTCTCTCTAAAATAGATAAATAAATCTTCAAATAAATAAATAAAGAGCTGTGCAATCAAAATAAGAGACACTTAATGCTTTTTTGAGCTCATAGCTCCTCGTTAGATTATCAAATTTGCACTGGTACAACAAAGCCTAATAAGTACTTAACTATTTTTAAATAAATAAATAACTGACTGAATGAATGAGTGAGTGAACGAATGAATAAATGAATGAATGAATCCCACTGAAGCTGTTTGGAGAAATGTGGAATTCCACATATGTCCTCTAGGTGGCGAACTGATACCTCCTACCCTGTGTTGCATTTCCTGTGTCCTCCACAATTGACAGGAAAACTACTAAAGAAATCTGTCACTTTATGTCTGTCATAGTCTAGAAGTAAGAAACCATTAATGTCTTTTCTACCAAAGTTATCTATTTTTACGACTGTATGCTTCTTGTCAAAAAAAACTGTTTACAGAAAGTCATTAAGAGATATGATTGTGTAAGTACCATACAGAGTTGTCCAAGAGACTTTTCAGAGCACTTCTGCAAGCTTGCTGTGAGGACTTTCCATTTCATGGTGTACTGAGCAAAACATTGTTTCGCCCAAAGCTCATTATTATTTTCCTAGGATGTTCATTCTCTTCTAAATACGGGAAAAAATAAAAGTAATTCTACTAACAATGACTTTTTATAAAAACTAAGTCTCAACTACATTTTTTTTCTTCTAGATTCACCGTGACAGTGACAGATAAAATTGAATAAAAGCTGAATGCATTATCCTGTCAGTTGACTAGAGAAGAACAATCCAAGGAGATAAATTAATCCAAATGCATTGCTTTAATTTTCCTTCAAGCCAGGATATGAGATCCCTGAATGATTTAAATAATGCCCCCCAATCTCCATTTCCCTTTTGTGATGACATAGTCTATATTTTCTTATACAGGAAACATGACTCAAAAATATCTTGGAGTGCCATGAGAGCTGAAGGACAAAGCTAAACTCCATCTACAAGCACACCAAACAGGAACAACAAGAATTGAAGATTCCTGTCCTGATTCCAAAAGTGAGGGGAGGAGGTAAGTAAAAAGAACAATGACATGTTATAGCCCAAGAGCTAAAATTAAATGCATGTAAATAATTCTTGTTGAAACTAGAAGCCAGTGTAGATTAGGCAAACCAGGTAGAGAGTTCTTTCTTGCCAAAACATGCCAGGCTAAGAGTCACTTAGCATTGAGACATGGCTACTGACAGAAGTGAGGTTAACACTGGACAATCGCGGGGGATTCTGAAGTCACAGGGCAGTTCTCAAAAGAGAGTATGTACCTAAAGCCCAAAGATTCTGTTTTATCCTATCCAGAAAGCTGGAAATCAGTTGTCGGGGATACCGGAATCTGAATGAGAATTTCCAGCATACCTGTAAATATTTCTCTAACACCCATTTCTTAAGCAACCACTGTGGGCCAGGCCCTTGAATAATACAAAGATGAATAAGGCATGGTCCCTGCCCTCAGACACGTACACACATAATTATATGAGATTAATCAAGGGAGAGGGAGAGAGAAAAAGGAGCTAAGGTCAAATGGGTATGTTGATGCGGGAGTGTGGATGATCCCATCCCACAGTTGGGTTCCTGGCAACTTGTCTGACCAGAATCCAGCCATAACAGTAGTTTCTGCTGAATGTCAAATTGACCCTATACTGCTGGGTCTCTGATGCAGCTAAAGCCATGGAAATAGACCTGGAAAGGGAGGTATAAGCACCTAAAACACCTTTCCAATGGCATTTTGGGCTTGTTTCATTAGGTCATTCCCAAAAGTATGCAAGAAGCCAGAGGAGTTACAGAAGAAAACACCCTCCATTAAATCAACGTATTACTCCTAACTTTGTCATGAGCATGCAACCCCAAACCTTCCTAAGTAAACTAATTTAACCAGCTAAATAATATTTAATAGAGAAGTATAAATAAACCATAGACTCTCTCATATAGCAATTTTAAAAGAATGATGTAGCTCTAGGAGAGAAACATTTCCATACATATAGAAATGAAAGAAAACAGCTAGGAGGAAAGAATTTAGGCTATAAACTTGCCTTGGTATTGGATACAATTTAAAGACTTTTTCTAAAGGTTAAGTAAAAGCAGAAAATGGCACAAATATGTTAATAAAGTATGAGATATGATGCACTCTTTATTTATCACTATTATGTCATACCTCCAGAATTATGATTTAAAGTGGATTTTTTATTTAAAATTTTTGGGGTGTTTGGATTGTTATTTTACCTACAAAAAACACATTTTATCTTGAAGTGCAGGGTGTGAAGATTTTTAATATTTTCCCTAAATATTATTAGGTTGTTTTAGGCCCTTTCTCTGTAGCCACTTTTGCAAGCTAACACATGTTTAAAGCCTTCAATCCAATTAGCCCATGCACACTCTAATTTCAGTTCAAAGAGATAAAAGTACATTTTGACCCAACTTCTATTATTAAGTTGATATCCTATCCCCATACCAGCTGCCCAAGGCAGATCTGTTGTTATTTGTCTTTACTCTTCATTACAAGAAAAAAAGAAAAGAAAAAAGGAGAAGAGGGAAAGGGGGCTTAATAAAAGAAAGGGACTGACCACCCCTTCCAATAGCAGAAACTGAAAGTTCCCTGTTAACTGTAGCCCTTACATTTATAGTAAGTCAACAACCCAGGCCCTGTGGCTTCTGCTTTATTGTGATTGTATAATTTTCTCCCTCGGTGAAAAATTCTCTTTAGGTAAGCTCTCTACAATGACTCAAGACCCTCAGATGTGATAGCCTTGTCTACTTCTAGGGAAATTTAGAAATACAAAAAGCCAGAGTCTTCCTTCTGTAAGTCAAACTCACCTCTAGAAATGAGGCAGAATTGCCCCCAAAAGAAAGTCAGTGTCATACGCAGAGGAGGTGGGGTGCAACCCAACAGCTCAAATCAGCCAGTGACCTTTTACCAAGGCAAATACACAGAGAAGCACCACTATATTGGTGCCAATTTACTCAAGTAGAACAGGTGTATCCACCCTCTCCTGGTGCCACAGCCCAAGCTAGACACACCCAGACTCTCCCACTCACAGGGCCACCAGGGCTGGTCTCAATTCAAGTCAGTGGAAGCTTACTGCCATGGGGATAGGTGAGATCTGTGTTTGATGCCAATCAACACAGGCGTGATTACCCAACAAGGAAAATAAAGAAGTAAAGCAAACAGATGCGCCCATGTCTGCACAATTCTTTTAAAAAGGGCTTGAAGTACAAAACCTAAGCCTAAGAGAGAATGGTATTAGCTCAATTAGTATGAAATAAGCACCAACCCTCTCTAAAACAATTTTCTAATTCCAGCAGAAGAATCTTCAATGGTGAACCAGCAAAACTGTTTCAGCTGCCCTCCACAGCACTTACTGGTTTACTGTAAATACATAAGCTAGACTAAATAACCACCAACAACAACAAAAAACCCTAAAAGAAATTAAAGTAATAATGCTAGAATGATGATAATAACAATTACAGGTCTCCTGGCTTTTTCCTTACCCTTTCCTTTCTCCTACACTGGCCAGCTTGGGCCTTCTCTCCAATCATCCCCATAGGAAGGCGCCCCCTCTGTCTGCCTAGAGCATGCATCCAAGGCCAGAGCTCAGGACTGCAGACTGGGTTGGGACCTTCTCTGCCTCAGGGGCATGGGAGCTGGGGAAGGGGCTTTTAAAAGATAACAAAAGGAACAAACAATGAAGTCTCTGGCAGTTGCCACCTACTCAGATCATATAAGGCTGCAAGGTTTTGATGATCTAGATTCATTAGGAATGTCTCCTTGCCAGCCAGCCAGGGCCAAGACCCTCAGCCTGCAGAGGGCAGAGGCCCTCCCAGTCCCCAGGCTGCCACCAGCCCAGGGGCCCTTGTCTTACAGAGGCCCAGGTCTGAGGCTGCAGAAATCTGGGGCAGCCACCATAAGAGGCCCCTTTCAGGGGCCAGAATTCCTTTACCAGCATGGATTCAGGACGGGACTACATAACCAAAGCAGTTGCGGTGTTTGTTTTGTTTTTGTTTTTTTTTACAGCTTTTTTCCCAAAAATGATTTGCAGTTGTATGTGCAGCACTTTGCCGTGATATGTGTGCTCTACAATAAAAAACAAATCTAATTTTTTAAAAAGCAGGCCAGTTTGCTATAGTTAGCTACTTAACTTCATCTTCATAACAACCTCATGAAGTAGGTTTTTTATCCCCATTTTACAGATAATAAAGCTATATAAATCTAAAATAAGTATCTTCTCCCAAAATACCCAGCTAGAGTGAAAGAGCCATCATCAAGCTCCAAATGAATTTTTTCCATGTACCAGGGGTCAGCAAACTAGGACCCTTGTGTCCTATCTGTCCTGCTGACTGTCTTTGCAAATAAAGTTGCATCGGCGTTCAGACATTCTCATTCATTTCTATATTATCTGTGGCAGCTTTGGTGCTATGGACAGCAGAGCTGAATAGCCCCGTGAAAGAAACCATATGGGCTCACAGAAGCTAAATAAATTCCTATCAGGCCCTTTAGAGAAAAACTTTGTCAACCTCTGCTCTTCAATGTGCCATTAAGAATTTTTAGAAGGTTGAGTATAAAGAATATTTTCAGAGAATTAGGAAATTCTAACAAGTGGGAGTTTGCCGCAATCAATTTCTTTGTGAACAGCTACCCTAGGACATTCTACCCATGCATAGAGCTTTCTTCCAGTCCCTCAAACCTCAGGGAAAGAGTGTTTTAGAAAACAAGGATCTAAATTTCACGGGCCAACTCATTCAAGCCCTCCCCAGTTCTACCTCCAGCTTCTCCTTGCCTCAGCTTCTCACAGGACAGCTCCAGCTTCTCCCTAAGAGAAAAGGAGAGAGATGAACACAGTGAAAAAGTGTTGCTATAGCTTCATGGAACTTCCATTCCATTTTCAGACCCTGCTCCCATGTCAGAGGTAAAATTTGAAGGAAACATGACAAATATCAGGGTTTACTTGGTTTAGGCTTGTCAGATTGATGAAAGCCTGAGTGGATAAATTTATAGACTAGAATAATATAATTTTAATATGGAAGGCACATCAGATAATAACCAAATGAGATGATTCAGTTTATCAAAAAAACAAAAAACAAAAAACAAGAACCCAGCAAAGCTGGGTGACTGACTTCTCCCAGGTTAGCAACAGAGAAGAGGCTTCTCATCCATTCTACCACATATTCAGCAGAATCCGGTTTAAGGCCACAACTGTATCCTATTCACCAGCTTCCATATATACATTAATGTCATGTCCTTTCTCAAGGCCACACCTTTGGTGGAAAGAGCACCTTTGGGGAATCAAGCCGGTTCAGGTTCAAACCCTGTTTTGGTCCCTTACTACTTGTGCAAACTTAGGAAAGTCAGTAAACCAGTGGAAGCCTCAGTTTTATAGAAGTAAAACATAGTTAACTGTTCCCTGCATGGAAAGAAGAGAAAATGAAACATTCAGTGCCGAACAAAGTACCCCTAGCATGTTGTAGGCACTTTCTCAATACATGGCAAACACTAGTATTGCTCTTAAGGGACAAGTAAAACTGCATCACCTTAGTCTTTTATTAGACCAAGGTCAGTGGGTATTAACAGTTGGACAAAGAAGCATCTCCCAGTTCAGGGATAGATGATAACCTGCTGGCCACATATTATAGAGGTATTTCCACTCTGAGGGAAATTTAGAATTTTAACCTGAGAAAGCTAAATGTTAATTTTCTAATCAAGTCCTGTACCAGTTGCATATAATTGTTATTATATGTTATGATTTATGGACAGCCTTGTTTTTAATTATGAGGTTTTTATTGGAGAGACAGGTTTCGGGGTGAGTCTGCAATAGGACTTGCCAGCACTTGTTAAAAGTTTTTATAGTGTGACTCATTTACGTGTGTGTGTGTGTGTGTGTGTTTAGGAGTGCTATTATTAAACGTTCCTGGCATATAGTGAAAAATTTGTGATTCAAATTTGTCCATATATTTACCTCCCCACCATCTACACTATCCTTTCACATAACTCACCCCTCCCCCATCCATCAAGGCTAGCTTCAGATTATTTTCAAGGTTTTCTACAGATAAACTCACTTGGAATGGTCCTTGGCTAATTCCCTTTAGCTCTCTCTCTGCATGTGAAATAGAAGAAAACACTGCTCAAAAGCAAAAATCTTTCAGGTAATGTGGTGGATGGAAAAACTAGAGGAAATTAAAAAAGCATGAATGCCATTTCTTTATGCTCAATATTTTTCATTTTTTAAAAGATTTTTTATTTACTTATTTGAGAGAGAGAACGTGAGAGAGAGAGAGAGAGAGAGAGAGAGAGAGACAGCATGAGCAGGGGCGAGGGGCAGAGGGAGAAGCAGACTCCCCACTGAGCAGGGAGTCGGGTCGGGACTCCATCCCAGGACCCGGGATCATGACCTGAGCCGAAGGTAGATGCTTAACCAACTGAGCCACCCAGGGGCCCCTTAATGTTTTTAATTTTGTAGAAAGAGTACCTGCAGGAAAAATCGCCTTCACATTGACTAAGTCCATGAGAGGTTCTGATAGATCAGTGCTATAAATTGCCTACAAAGGAAAAGAGAGGGAACATGAGTACACAAAGCCCATAGAAGAATAAAGATATTTCCATAAGTAGAAAAATGAAAACAAAACAGAATGGATAGCATTGATTCAACTCCCATGGTGATTCCATAATACCAACAGCCAAACCTTTGTTAGATGTGTGCACTACATGAGTACTATGAAGCCAACATATGAAGCCTGGCACAGGGCATTGGGGAAAGGTGTAGCTGATAACATTTTGCAGATGGAGGAGTTTTCTTTTGCGCTATTGACTTTAAGTTTCCAACTGTTCCATTAATTAAAAGTATGAAAGAGTAAGAGGAATAAAGGAAACGAGCGAAAGAGAGAGGGTAGGGAGGAAAGAATCGGGAAATGAGGAAGAAAAAGTGTCCAGTGCTAGATATCACAGTGCCACAGAACCGCAAACACTTGGGGCCCAGGCCCAGTAGTGATAACTTGGCCCTACCTCCGCCGAACCACTTCCGGAAATGAGTCCCGTAGACTGTGTTCTATATTGCTGAATAACAGATTAATTCTCCCAACCCAATATCCAAAAATGAAGAGTTTAAAATGCCTGTGGTCAAGGTTCTGGAGATGGCTTTGCTGCGTCTTCAGCTTCACAGTCTCCCACAAGGCTGCAGGCAAGGTGTCCATCAAAGCTGGGTCTCATCTGAGGGCTCACCTAGGGAAGGATCTGGGTCCCAACCAACCACACGGAATTGTTGGCGGGATTCATTTCCTTTTGGGATGTTGAACTGAGGGCTTCAGTTCCCTGCTGTGCTTGGGTCACCCTTCCTATGGCAGCTTGCTTCATCAAAATCAGTGCAAGAGAGAGAGAGACTTCTAGCAAGACAGAAGTCACAATCTTTTACAAACTAAGCAGGGAAGTGACACCTCCTCTAAGTTGCCATATTCTATTGGGTTAGAAAACAGTTTCTCAAGTGGAGGGGATTACACAGGCATGAATACTAGATGGTGAGATAATCAGGGGCTGTCTTAGAGGCTGCCTACCACAACTTGGCAATCTACTCTTTTTTTTCCGTCTCATCTCTATTCAGATTACCACAGAATTCCAAAATAGTCAGGTCTAAATAGACAAAAGTTTACTTTTAGGTCTAAGTTTGCACTCCTTAGAAGAGTTAGTAGTATAGCAGAAGCAATAAGATAAGTGGGTTAATAAGAAGGCATGAGTACCAGGCCCAGTTCTGGAAATTTACCGGCTATAAGATTTTATCCATGAGCCTGATTTCCTCATCTTTGAAATGGGGATAATTATGTTTTCTCTATTTTACCTCACATAACAATTATGAGGACCAAGGAATATCATGTGTGGCAGTGTTTTCCAAAATACAATAATATAGTGCTGGAGGTACTTCCGATGACTATAGGTGGTATATGGACTACAGGTGGAACTTTTTGAAGTATTTGTTTTTAGAGTGCATTAAAAAAATAAAACTTGCACAACAAATCCCTGATCTTATAGCTAATGTTGCTCAAATGAGACTTAAATGAAGTTGGAAAAAAGGTGAGTCAATCTGATGAAAACTATTAAGAAAGTAATGATAGATGGTTTGAGAATGGGGCAAACATTATGATGGTGATACACAAACGATGGCATAAAATGTAAAATGCTCCACAAATACATCCAGTCTTGTTCATTAACTCACACTCCATGACTCCGATTTCAGAAGGAAACTAGATACATTCTTTGCTACCAACAGAGCAAACCTAACTACAATTGTGAAAGAGATGGCCACTTGAAAATCCAGTCCTAAATGTTTTGCCCACAAAGAATCCTTCCCCTAGTATTCCTTTTCCTGTGTCTCATTTATCATTTTATTGTTTCAAGTGCCCCCACAGAGTGCCTTGAACATACTAATCAAGCTTTGAAAGTTTACTGACTTGATTGTATTTTTTTATTTCATTTATTTATTTTTATTTAAATTCTAGTTAGTTGACATACAGTTCAATATTGGTTTCAGGAGTAGAGTTCAGTGGTTAATCATTTACATATAATACCAGTGCTCTTCCTAACAAGTGCCCTCCTTAATATCCATCACCCATCTACCCCACCCCCCACCCACCTCCCTCCATCAACCCTCAATTTGTTCTACATAGTTAAGAGTCTCTCATGATTTGTTCCCCCTCCTCCCCTCTCCCGAATGTTCATCATTTTGTTTCTTAAATTCCACATATGAGTGAAATCATATGGTATTTGTCTTTCTCTGACTGACTTATTTCATTTAGCATAATACACTCTAGCTCCCATCCACCTTGTCATTGCAAATGGCATGATCTCTTTCTTTTGGATGGCTGAGTAGTATTCTTCTGTGTGTGTGTGTGTGTGTGTGCGCGCACGCGCGTGCGCACGCGTATATGTATACATACCACAGCTTCTTTATCTTCTTTATCCATTCATCAGTTGGTGGGCATTTAAGCTCTATTATTAAAAAAAATTTATATCATTTGTTCCCTGATGCACTTTCTTTCCTAACAATATATTAATAATAATTTGAATTTATTAGGGGCTTACTGTGTGCTAAAATGTACATATACTATTTCAATGAATACTTCTCCTAGGAGAAAGGTTGTGTTATCATAGCTTATGAGTAAGGAAACTGAAGCCTAAAGAGGTTAAATCACTTGACCAAAATCACTCAGCTGGTAAGTAACACTTATATTTTCTCATTGCAATTTTTTTTCCTCTGGAATGTAGGAAAATACATCAACACCAGAGCATTCAAAACAAGGTCAGAGAATGAGTCACCTTTTGCCAAATACCCAGACAGGACATATACACTAAATAAAACAAGAGAAGCAACTACCTACTGATCCAGACTCTCACACCACTCATTCTCAGGGGCAGAGGAGCAAACAGAAAGATAAGTTTCAGACACTTCCTAGGGCTCCTCCCAGGCAGAGATGTCACACTCACCACTTCCCCTGAATGACCTCCGAACCAAGGACAATTCTATAAGCAAAGAAGAAGTGCATTACCAATGGGCTCCAAACACCTGGTGAGCTGTTTAACTTCAAAGTCTCTCCTCAAAAGAAGATGACATCTCACTTTTGCTTTTTTCAGGATGACATGTAAATTTTGGTTGAAACCAGATATTCCAAGTGATAAGGGTAACTGAAATGTGTTTCATTCTCTTTCAAGAAGAGCTTTGAGCTTTATATCTTTAGATCTAGAAAAATAGACTTAAAAAACCTATTTTGAGAAAACTGATTGTTAAAGGTATAGCTCACTAACCAGGAAGTGGAATTCAAGAGACTACAGAAGGTAGAATGGTACCATATAGGAAATATTATTTTCTATACTCAGATCATCTACTATCCATTTTGTAACAGAAAACAAGTTATTGCTCAGCTGAATCATGGAATATTAATATCACAATGCTTTTATATTGATTATGTTTTGCTAATTCTTTATTTTAATTTGTTTTGAAACTTTCATTTCAACTATGCCTTGGTTTATAACCATATCCAGTTTTTCAGCATTGAATTATGCATATGCATTTAGTATGGGAATAGCAAAATTAAAAATCTAAACCTAGGGGCATCTGGGTGGCTCAGTCAGTTAAGCATCTGTCTTTGGCTCAGGTCATGATCCCAGGGTCCTGGAATGGAGCCCTGTGTCTGGCTCCTTGCTAGCAGAGAGCTTGCTTCTCCGTCTCCTTCTGCCTGCAGCTCCCCCTGCTTGTGCTCTCTCTCTCACTATCTCTCTCTCTATATATGTGTCAAATAAATAAAATCTTTTAAAAAATCTAAACCTAACATGCCTTATTTGGGTACCAAAGTCTATTTCTTGAAACTTTTATTTTAACTCGGCCAAGGTTTCTCTGAGATGAACAATCACTTTGCAATTTGTTTATGATTATTGAGGAAATGGTTTTATTATTGATTCATTCATATAACAAAAATTATTTTAGAAGTCTTCCTGTAACGTGGGTATTGATTTCTCATAGGCCAGACCTTGTATGTTTGATCATGTAAGATAAAAACATGAAGTACTCTTTTAAGTGCTATGCCTATAATGTGATTGACTTTACAACAGAAATTGCTGTCCCTGCTGTAATGTAAGAGCCATGAAGACAGGCATCTTTTACTGTTTTGTCACTGATGTATCTTTTTGTTTTGTTTTGTTTTTGTTTTTAAAGACTCGGTATTTTCTTTCTTAATTGTGTTTACCATTTTTTAAAAAAATTTTTATTGTTATGTTAATCACCATACATTACAGCATTAGTTTTTGATGTAGTGTTCCATGATTCATTGTTTGTGCATAACACCCAGTGATCCATGCAGAATGTGCCCTCTTTAATACCCATCACCAGGCTAACCCATCCTCCCACCCCCATCCCCTCTAGAACCCTGTTTGTTTTTCAGAGGCCATCGTCTCTCATGGTTCATCTCCCCCTCCGACTTCCCCCCCTTCATTCTTCCCCTCCTGCTATCTTCTTTTTTTTTTTTCTTAACACATATTGCTTTATTTGTTTCAGAGGTACAGATCTGTGATTCAACAGTCTTGCACAATTCACAGCACTCACCATAGCACATACCCTCCCCAAGGTCTATCACCCAGCCACCCCATCCCTCCCACCCCCACCATTCCAGCAACCCTCAGTTTGTTTCCTGAGATTAAGAATTCCTCATATCGGGTGCCTGGGTGGCTCAGTTGGTTAAGCGACTGCCTTCGGCTCAGGTCATGATCCTGGAGTCCCGGGATGGAGTCCCACGTCGGGCTCCCTGCTCAGCAGGGAGTCTGCCTCTCTCTCTGACCCTCCCCCCTCTCATGCTATCTCATTCTCTCTCTCAAATAAATAAATAAAATCTTTAAAAAAAAAGAATTCCTCATATCAGTGAGATCATGGTACATGTCTTTCTCTGTTTGACTTATTTCGCTCAGCATAATACTCTCCAGTTCCATCCATGTCGTTGCAAATGACAAGATCTCATTCCTTTTGATGGCTGCATAATATTCCATTGTATATATATACCACCTCTTCTTCATCCATTCATCTGTCGATGGACATCTCGGCTCTTTCCATAGTTTGGCTATTGTGGACATTGCTACTATAAACATCGGGGTGCACGTACCCTTTTGGATCCCTACATTTTTATCTTTGGGGTAAATACCCAGTAGTGCAATTGCTGAGTCATACGGTAGCTCTATTTTCAACTTTTTGAGGAACCTCCATACTGTTTTCCAGAGTGGCTGCACCAGCTTGCATTCCCACCAACAGTGTAGGAGGGTTCCCCTTTCTCCGCATCCCCACCAACATCTGTCGTTTCCTGACTTGTTAATTTTAGCCATTCTGACTGGTGTGAGGTGGTATCTCATTGAGGTTTTGATTTGGATTTCCCTGATGCCGTGCAATGTTGAGCACTTTTTCATGTGTCTTTTGGCCATTTGGATGTCTTCTTTGGAAAAATGTCTGTTCATGTCTTCTGCCCATTTCTTGATTGGATCATTTGTTCTTTGGGTGTTGAGTTTGATGAGTTCTTTATAGATTTTGGATACTAGCCCTTTATCTGCTATGTCATTTGCAAATATTTTCTCCCATTCTGTCGGTTGTCTTTTGGTTTTGTTGACTGTTTCTTTTGCTGTGCAAAAGCTTTTTATCTTGATGAAGTCCCAAGAGGTCATTTTTGCCCTTGCTTCCCTTGCCTTTGGCGATGTTTCTAGGAAGAAGTTGCTGCGGCTGAGGTCGAAGAGGTTGCTGCCTGTGTTCTCCTCTAGGATGTTGATCGATTCCTGTGTCACATTTAGGTCTTTCATCCATTTGGAGGCTATTTTTGTGTGTGGTGTAAGGAAGTGGTCCAGTTTCATTCTTCTGCATGTGGCTGTCCAATTTTCCCAGCACCATTTATTGAAGAGACTGTCTTTTTTCCATTGGACGTTCTTTCCTGCTTTGTCGAAGATTAGTTGACCATAGAGTTGAGGGTCCGTTTCTGGGCTCTCTATTCAGTTCCACTGATCTATGCATCTGTTTTTGTGCCAGTACCATACTGTCTTGATGATGACAGCTTTGTACTAGAGCTGGAAGTCCGGAATTGTGATGCCACCAGCTTTGCTTTTCTTTTTCAACATTCCTCTGGCTATTCGGAGTCTTTTCTGGTTCCATACCAATTTTAGGATGATTTGTTCCATTTCTTTGAAAAAAGTGGATGGTATTTTGATGGGGATTGCATTGAATGTGTAGGTTGCTCTAGGTAGCATTGACATCTTCACAATATTTGTTCTTCCAATCCATGAGCATGGAACGTTTTTCCATTTCTTTGTGTCTTCCTCAATTTCTTTCATGAGTATTTTATAGTTTTCTGAGTACAGATCCTTTGCCTCTTTGGTTAGATTTATTCCTAGGTATCTTATGGTTTTGGGTGCAATTGTAAATGGGATTGACTCCTTAATTTCTCTTTCTTCTGTCTTGTTCTTGGTGTATAGGAATGCCACTGATTTCTGTGCATTGATTTTATATCCTGCCACTTTACTGAATTCCTGTATGAGTTCTAGCAGTTTTGGGGTGGAGTCTTTGGGGTTTTCCACATAAAGTATCATATCCTCTGCAAAGAGTGAGAGTTTGACTTCTTCTTTGCCGATTTGGATGCCTTTGATTTCTTTTTGTTGTCTGATTGCTGTGGCTAGGACTTCTAATACTATGTTGAATAGCAATGGTGATAGTGGACATCCCTGCCATGTTCCTGACCTTAGGGGGAAAGCTCTCAGTCTTTCCCCATTGAGAATGATATTCACTGTAGGTTTTTCATAGATGGCTTTTATGATATTGAGGTATGTACCCTCTATCCCTATACTCTGAAGAGTTTTGATCAAGAAAGGATGCTGTACTTTGTCAAATGCTTTTTCTGCATCTATTGAGAGGATCATATGACTCTTGTTCTTTCTTTTGTTAATGTATTGTATCACGTTGATTGATTTGCGGATGTTGAACCAACCTTGCAGCCCAAGGATAAATCCCACTTGGTCATGGTGAATAATCCTTTTAATGTACTGTTGGATCCTATTGGCTAGTATTTTGGTGAGAATTTTTGCATCCATGTTCATTAAAGATATTGGTCTGTAATTCTCCTTTTTGATGGGGTCTTTGTCTGGTTTTGGGATCAAGGTAATGCTGGCCTCATAAAATGAGTTTGGAAGTTTTCCTTCCATTTCTATTTTTTGGAACAGTTTCAGAAGAATAGGTATTAATTCTTCTTGAAATGTTTGGTAGAATTCCCCTGGGAAGCCATCTGGCCCTGGGCTTTTGTTTTTTGGGAGATTTTTGATGACTGCTTCAATTTCCTTAGTGGTTATAGGTCTGTTCAGGTTTTCTATTTCATCCTGGTTCAGTTTTGGTAGTTGATACATCTCTAGGAATGCATCCATTTCTTCCAGGTTATCTAATTTGCTGGCATAGAGTTGCTCATAATATGTTCTTATAATTGTTTGTATTTCTTTGGTGTTGGTTGTGATCTCTCCTCTTTCATTCATGATTTTGTTGATTTGGGTCATTTCTCTTCTCTTTTTGATAAGTCTGGCCAGGGGTTTATCAATCTTGTTAATTCTTTCAAAGAACCAGCTCCTAGTTTTGTTAATCTGTTCTGTTCTTTTGGTTTCTATTTAATTGATTTCTGCTCTGATCTTTATTATTTCTTTTTTCCTGCTGGGTTTTGGCTTTATTTGCTGTTTTTTCTCTAGCTCCTTTAGGTGTAGGGTTAGGTTGTATATTTGAGACCTTTCTTGTTTCTTGAGAAAGGCTTGTATTGCTATATACTGTCCTCTGAGGACTGCCTTTGCTGCATCCCAAAGATTTTGAACAGTTGTGTTTTCATTTTCATTGGTTTCCATGAATTTTTTTAATTCTTCTTTAATTTCCTGGTTGACCCGTTCATTCTTTAGTAGAATGCTCTTTAGTCTCCATGTATTTGAGTTCTTTCCAACTTTCCTCTTGTGATTGAGTTCTAGTTTCAAAAGCATTGTGGTCTGAAAATAGGCAGGGAATGATCCCAAGCTTTTGGTACCAGTTGAGACTTGATTTGTGACCTAGGATGTGATCTATTCTGGAGAATGTTCCATGGGCACTAGAGAACAATGTGTATTCTGTTGCTTTGGGATGGAATGTTCTGAATATGTCTGTGAAGTCCATTTGGTCCAGTGTGTCATTTAAAGTCTTTATTTCCTTGTTGATCTTTTGCTTAGATGATCTGTCCATTTCAGTGAGGGGGGTGTTAAAAATCCCCTACTATTATTGTATTGTTGTCGATGTGTTTCTTTGCTTTTGTTATTAACTGCCTTATATAATTGGCTGCTCCCATGTTAGGGGCATAGATATTTACAATTGTTAGATCTTCTTGTTGGATAGACCCTTTAAGTAGGATATAGTGTCCTTCCTCATCTCTTATTACAGTCTGGTTTAAAATCTAATTTGTCTGATAAAAGGATTGCCACCCCAGCTTTCTTTTGATGTCCATTAGCATGGTAAATGGTTTTCCATCCCCTCACTTTCAATCTGGGGGTGTCTTTGGGTCTAAAATGAGTCCCTTGCAGACAGCATATCAATGGGTCTTGTTTTTTAATCCAATCTGATAACCTGTGTCTTTTGATTGGGGCATTTAGCCCATTTACATTCAGGGTAACTATTGAAAGATAGGAATTTAGTGCCATTGTATTGCCTGTAAGGTGACTGTTACCATATATTGTCTGTGTTCCTTTCTGGTCTATGTTGTTTTTAGGCTCTCTCTTTGCTTAGAGGACCCCTTTCAAGATTTCTTGTAGGGCTGGTTTCATGTTTGCAAATTCCTTTAGTTTTTTTGTGTCCTGGAAGCTTTTTATCTCTCCTTCTATTTTCAATGACAGCCTAGCTTGATATAGTATTCTTGGCTGCATATTTTTCTCATTTAGTGCTCTGAATATATCCTGCCAGTCCTTTCTGGCCTGCCAGGTCTCTGTGGGTAGGTCTGTTGCCAGTCTAATGTTTCTACCATTGTAGGTTACATATCTCTTCTCCCGAGCTGCTTTCAGGATTTTCTCTTTGTCTATGAGACTCGTAAGTTTTACTATTAGATGTCAGGGTGTTGACCTATTTTTCTTGATTTTGAGAGGGGTTCTCTGTGCTTCCTGGATTTTGATGCCTGTTTCCTTCCCCAAATTAGGGAAGTTCTCTGCTATAATTTGCTCCAATATACCTTCTGCCCCTCTCTCTCTGTCTTCTTCTTCTGGGATCCCAATTATTCTAATGTTGTTTTGTCTTATGGTATCGCTTATCTCTCGAATTCTGCCCTCGTGATCCAGTAGTTGTTTATCTTTTTCTCAGCTTCTTTATTTTCCATCATTTGGTCTTCTATATCACTGATTCTCTCTTCTGCCCCATTTATCCTAGCAGTTAGCACCCCCACTTTTGATTGCACCTCATTAATAGCCTTTTTGATTTCGACTTGGTTAGATTTTAGTTCTTTTATTTCTCCAGAAAGGGTTTCTCTAATAACATCCATGCTTTTTTCAAGCCCAGGTAGTATCTTTAAAGTGATGATTCTGAACCCTAGATCTGACATTGTACTAATGTCCGTATTGAGTAGGTCCCTGGCAGTCGGTACTACCTCTTGTTCTTTTTGTTGAGGTGATTTTTTCCATCTTGTCATTTTGTCCAGAGGAGAATAGGTGAATGAGAGAACAAAATACTAACAGGGTAACAACGTCCCCAGAAAATATACTCTAAACAAATCAGAAAAGACCTGAAGCCGGGGGAAAAGAAAGGGAAAGAGAGAAAAAAGAAAAAGAAAAAAAAAGAAAAAGATAAAAGATAAAAACAAACAAAAACAGACCAAAACAAACAAACAAAAAAAAGCAGAATATGATCAAATATGATCAGGCTGGTGCATAGATCAGTGCCACTGACTAGATTTTGGGGGTATTTTGGTCTGTTAGAAGAAAGTGCCTCCCAAAATTTTAAAGAAAGAAAAACTTATATATGTACAACAATAAGGGTTGATATGATGAAGGGATGGAATATGACTCTAAAGATGGAAATTATAAAAAATTTTATAAAAGGAATTGATAAGAAGTTGTTTGAAAAAAGAAAGGAGAGGATTTAAAAAAAAAAAAGAAAAAAGGGGGAGAGAATGTGATCAGGCAGGAGACTAGAACAAAGCCATACACTAGAGATTTAGGGTATATTTTGATCTGTTAGAAGAAACTGTATTTCAAAATTTTAAAGAGAGAACAACTTATATACATATGCCAAAAATAAGGGTAACTACTATGAAGGGATAGAATATGACTCTAAAAATGAAAAATAAAAATGTTTTTTAAAAAAGGGATTGATAAGATGTTGGTTGAACAAGGGAAAAAGAAAAATTTAAAAAAAAAAGTTAAAAAAATTAACTTTGAAAGGCTAAAGAATCATGGTAAAAAAGCCATGGATTCTATGTGCAGTATTCCCCTAGTGCTGGAGTTCTGCTGTTCTCATTGATCGGTAAACTTGGTCTTGGCTGGCTGTTCTCGCTGATCTTCTGGGGAAGGGTCCTGTTGCCGTAGTTCCCAAATGTCTTTGCTGGAGGCGGAATTGCCCCGCCCTTGCCGGGTCCGGGCCAAGTAATCTGCTGGGGTTTGCTCTTGGGAGCTTTTGTTCCCTGCAAGCTTTCAGTACAGCTTTGGAGGAGACGAGTGAAAATGTCGGCCTCCCAATCTCCACCCCGGAGGAACCAAGAACTCGGGGCCCCGCTCCTCAGTGCGCCCCCAGAGAAAAGCAGTCAGTCACTCCCGTCTCCCCGGTCTCCGGCCGCACTCCATGCTCACCCGGCCTGTGACCGTGCATTTCTATCTCTGGCACCCGACCCTGTGTGGAGTCTCCAAACCTAGCAGATCCCTGTGGTGCGCTCCCGTGCCGCTCCTCCCGGGGGAGGAAGGGGAGTCTGCCCGGATCTGCCACTTGTTGGGTCCCTGCTGGAGGAGCAGTGGCCCGACTGTGCCCCAGGTCATGGTCTATGGCAACCCCGAGCTGAGAGCCCGCTCCTCGGCTCCATCTCTGCAGCCGGCTTCCCCGCTCTGATACCTGGGAGCTCTGCCGCACTCAGGCACGCCCCATCTTTCTGTGACCCTGAAGGTCCTGAGACCACACTGTCCCAGGGAGGGTTCCCCCCCTCCACTTAGCCACTGGAGTGACCTCCCTCAGCGGAGCCGACCTCTAAAAGTTCCGATTTTGTGCTCCGTGGTTCTATCACTTGCCAGAAGCGGCCGACGGAGGCCCCTCCCCCGCCGTCTATCCTCCCGAATATCGCCTCGGATTCACTTCTCTGCACGTCCTACCTTCCAGATAGTGGTCGCTTTTCTGATGAGAGGGTTGTTGCTATTCTTTTCTTCGATCTCCTGTTGAGTTTGTAGGTGTTCAGAATGGTTTGATCCCTATCCAGCTGAATTCCTGAGACCAGACGAAATCCAGGTCTCCTACTCCTTCGCCATCTTGCTCCGCCCACCATCACTGATGTATCTTAAGGGTCTAGAAGAGTGACTGGGACATAACAGATGCTCAATAAATATTTGCTGAATAGCTAACAGATGAATGGAATAATCAACACAGCTTGTACATAGGAAAGAACAACCATGAAAAAATTCTTCATTCAGAAAGGGTGTTATTTTTAAATGATTTTCTAATAATATTGTTTTGCTTATTTTTCTCTCATTTGGTAAGAATGAATATAGAGAGATAAATTTTAGAAGAAACTCTTATCAGGAACAGTATGTAGTAAATGCTTTCTTCTGGCTTTTTTTTCTTTCATTTAGTTCTCTGAATTTTTTTCAGTAGATTATTCTAAGTTTGAATTTGAATTATGTTTATGTCTTGGGAACTGGTCCTTATATACAAGTAATCAAAGAAAATCTTGAACATGCAATTTTTTAAATAAAACAGGATTAACAATGTAAAGGATTATGAAAAATGTCTTCAGAATGAGCAAACTGAGAGACAGAAGAGGTGGTATCAACATATATTATCAAATTTTTTTGGTAGAATATGTTCAGAATTAATCGAAAAGTAAACTAATCTTCTATACTAAAATTTGTGCCAGAAATTTTCATTTCTTCATTTATTAGTATAAATTAGTCCATATTAGGAATATGGACTCCTCTCTGAGTTATAGACCCATCTTTCTAACAATAAATATTTCCATCTGGATATATCACCATGTCTCAAGTTCAAGCTCTCTGATCCTGAACCCATCATCTTCACCGCAAACTGCATTCTCATCCAGTGTTCCCTATTTTGGTGACCATAATTACCAACCTCTCCAGTTGTACAAACCTGCCTAACACCTTCTTCCTCATCTGTTATCTCAAGTTTATTGCTAAACTCTGTTGAAATTATTTCTTAAATATATCTCAAAGGTTTCTCCTTCTTTCCATCTTAGGTGCAAACACTTTAGTCCAAACTACCATAATCTATCCTTTGAACTACTAGTCCACCAGTATCCATTCTAGCTTCTCCTCCAAACCATTCTCCAAAGTGCATGGAAAGTGATTTTTTAAATTTAACTAAAAATCTGATCATATCGCTTCTCTGCTCAAACCCATACATGGCTTCTCTCTCTTTTTTTAAGATCTATTTATTTGAGTGAGAGAGAGAGAGAGAACTGGCACACGTGCCAGTGGGGGAAGGGCAGAGGGAGAGGAAGAGAGAGAATCCTCAAGCAGACTCCCCACTGAGCGCAGAGCCAGACGAGGGACTCTATCCCAGGACCCTGAGATCATGACATGAACTGAAATCAAGAGTTGGCCGCTTAACTGACTGAGTCACCCAGGTGCCCCGGGCTTCTTTTTGTAAGATAAAGATAAAAAGGCTTCAGATGGCCTATACAGCCCTACAGGATTTTGCAGTGCTTATGTCTCCAACTATAGCCAGCCATATTCTCCTCCTCCATCCCTGTGCTCCAACCACAGTTCCTTCAATATGCGTATGCTTTGTCCCACCCCAGAGGTTGCCACATGCAATTCCTTCAACCTGGAATGTTCCTCCTTGCAACTACTGACCCACACCTTTGATTAGTTAATACCAATGTAATCCTGCAGATCTCAACACCCTCCATCTCTTTGACCACCAGACTCTCATTATGCATTCAAATAGCATCCAGGGCTTTTATTTCATGGAAGTTACCCTCTTTTGTAATTAATAGTTTCTGACTTGCTCATCATTTGTACCTAGCAAATAGTATCTGATACTTACGAGAGATCCAATATCCAATTTTTAATGGATAAGTAAATATTTTACTAGCTAATAATTCAAGATTTTATTTTAGCCTTGTTACTAAAAACATGGATGAACTAAATGTAGATTAAGAATATCTTTTTGGAAGGATGTAAATGTGTTGGTATTATTTACATCACATACATGACATATGTGATCAGTAATATATGAGAGAACAGCTTCATCAGAAGCAAGAAAGTTAAGAACAGCAAGAAAAAAGGGTTCATCAGGATCCAAAGCTGCACAGAAGAAACTGCAAGAGATGAGGCTGGGATTACTGGATCTAGCAAGAAGAAAGCCATTGGTTACCTTGGCAATTAGTTACTTGATTTTGTGTGAAATTGGTTACTAATTCTGTGTGAAAGCCAGATTACGGAAGAGTGAGGAGTGAATGGAAATAGAGATAACATTCCTCTTCCAAGGATCTTAACATCTGATTATGCAGTTTCTTGGGCAATGCAGAAGTTAATTTTTGATTGGGTCTGTGCTGTGTGATTGGATCTACACAAAAGCAACAATTTCAGATGAGAAAAAAATTCAGGTTCCAATTCACAATGACTCATAAAGATGAAAGCTTGACTGCAGGACTGGATCCACAGCATATCAGATTACCAGATCTTCAAGCCAATTGATTCTGCTGAGATATGTGTATAGGTGTGTGTGTGTGTGTGTGTGTGCACGCGCATGCCTTTTTTTTCTTAACAAAGAAGCCTCCTAAAATTAAAAAAAGTTTCAAAAAAATCACTACATTTTTTAGGATGGGTTTTATGCAAGAGCCCTGGAAAGAAAATACACTTTATCAGAAATGTATCAATTATCTCTAATGAAAGAGTACTCAACATAGGGGTGCCTGGGTGGCTCAGTTGGTTGAGCAGCTGACTCTTGATTTCAGTTCAGGTCATGATCTTGGGGTCCTGGGATTGAGCCCCATGTCTGGCTCTGTTCTCAGAGGGGAGTCTTCTTGAGGATTCTCTTTTTCCCTCTTCCTCTGCCCCTCCCGCCCCCGCTCACGAGCACGCGTGCGTGGGCTCTCTCTCTCTCTCTCTCTCAAATAAATAAATAAATCTTAAAAAAAAAGATTACTCAACATAGTTCAGAAGTAACACATTTGTGAGGGGAAAAAAGCAAATTAAATGTGTAACTTATGCTAAATAACAATCTTCACAAGAAAATTAAGATGAAGTAAAATTCTCAATTTGTTGCTCTTTTCAGCATATTTTCTTTTTTTAAGATTTTATTTATTTGAGAAAGAGCATGAGCGGAGGGGAGGGGCAAAGGGAGAGGGAGAAGCTGACTCCCTGCTGAGCGGGGAGCCCCACACAGGGCTGGATCCCAGGACCCCAGATCATGACCTGAGCAAAAGGCAGACGCTTAACCGATTGAGCCACCCAGGTTCCCCTCAGCATATTTTCAAGAAATTAAGCTCACAGAGTCTCTCTCTACTTTGAGACAATGTTTTCCACTAACTCAACCTCTCACTCCCCCTCTCAATATTCAATTTACAATAGTAACAGTTGTGAGATGCACTTGATCCTAATATTAATGCCAGACCTCCAAAATAAGAGAGAGAGAAGTCTGGATACACACAACTTAGTTTCAGAAATAATTACTGACTCCTATATCACTGTGTTATTCAACATGTCTAACTTTAGCATAAAGTCACTTCAGTAGTAGGTAATGTTTGGATACTGATGCTCTCCCCCTCAGCATGTGATGGCCTACTGAGTTCTCTTCAACTTGAGAAGGCTCTTTCATCATGAAATTTCTGGCAAACAAGAACTGTACATTACTGGTATTATAAGGTACACAAGCCAAGATTGGCCTAATGTTTTTAAGTGGGGTCTCTGCCATGATTTAACAATAAAGGAAAACTTTATTCAAGAACAAGCTTCAATGGGAAGATAAAATTTGATAAAATGAAGAAATAAATGATTTTATGCCTGAACTGAGTGCAGTATACTTCCATGAGTAAACCTGAAGAAGTTCAAACTTCCCTAGCACACACAAAGTCTGGATTCAGTTGGGGGTGTGTGGAAGGGAGGTAGACAAATCATAAAGCAGAAGATTTTTTATTTTATAATGAAATCATCCCTTTGATCTCATCTCCCTCTATCCATGTGTCATTGAAATCAGTGATTTTTCTAAGGGAGCCACCCTATGGGGTATTTTGGATATTTTTTGGTGGCATTTTTTGTTGTAACAATGACTTGGGGGCCCTCTGGGCTCAAAGATAGGCCCAAAGACTCACACCATTGAATTTTCAACAACCCCCTGGACATTCATGTAAGTGAAAATATGTGTAAATATTCTGAGCAAAGAAGCTAAATTTATGTTTTATATGTAAACATAAAGGCCTTGAAATATCATGGCCTGCTGGGTGGCAGTAAGGTCCTCAGCACTGACGATGTACTTTTTAAATACAATTCTCCACTAAAAAGAATCAATGCTCCTTGGAGAAATGGTTGATTCTATATATAGTACATGAAAAGTATAAGATAAAACTGGAATACATTGCCATACCAAAAATCAAGGATTCTGTCAAAGACTACTGGAGTCACATTAAAAGTCTCAGGAACCAACTTGCAGAGGCTCTCAATGGCCAAAGACAGGCCTTGAGAATCAATAGGAATGATAATTATAGTGGATGAAAATACATCAATTATGTTCAAATCCACAAGTTTACAATAATTTAAAAATCATTAGTCACCTCTGAAAGATGCTGGAAGCTCAAATCATTAGTTTTAAAACCTATAAATAAATTTAAAAATAGAATACTTCCCCTGTCTTTCTTATATATACCTGAGGGCAAACAAGTAGATAGCAAAGGAAGCTTTCTCTTTATAGAAGTATTTCAGCTATTAAATGAAGCAGGGATGGTAGAATTAGAATGCCACCATTTTGTGACCACTAAGGAAATAATAGATTTAAGAAATAATTATCAATGGCTGCTATAATCATGGAGAAGCAACAAGATTATGTGCCTTTTGGTAGAAGTTTATACTACTTATAAAGTATTTTTGCCAAAATATCCAACTTGAATCACATCCAGACTCTAGATCTAAATAATAAATTACAAGAAATACAGGTGACAGAGAAAAATGTTAACTGTCATCATGAAGAAGCATTCTGCAAAGCTCAGACTTCAGAAAACTCCAGAACTAACAATCCCATTCATGCAACAAATAAATTGAAAAGAGAAAGAAAGAAAGAAAGAAAGAAAGAAAGAAAGAAAGAAAGAAGCCTATAGATTAGAAGAGACACAAATTGGGGTGCCTGGCTGGCTCAGTCAGTAGAGCAAGTGACTCTGGATCTCACGGTTGTGAGTTTGAGCCCCACATTGGGTGTAGAGATTACTTAAAAATAAAATATTTAAAAAATAAATAAATAAAATATAAAAGAGACACAAGAGACTGGTATCAATATCAACAAATTTCAATGTGTTGACATTATTTTCACCCTTATTCAAATAAACAAATTAATAAAAATGGTATGTGTAGAAATTGGGAAAGACTCCATTATAGACTGAATTGTGTCCCCCCAAAATTCATATGTTAAATCTTTGACCTTCAGTATCTCAGAATGTGACTGTATTTGAAGATAGGGCATGTAGAGAAGTGATTAAGTTAAAATGAGGCTGTTGGAGTGGGTCCTAATCCAATCTGACTAGTGTCCTTATGAGAAGAGGGAATTTGAACACACAAAAGAGATTACCAGGGACTTACATGCACACAGGATGAATATGAGAAGAAGCAGCAGGAATGTGACCACCTGCAAACCTAGGAGAGAGACCTCAGGAGAAACCAAGCTGAGAAAATAAATTTCTATTGTTTAAGCCAACTAGTCTATAGTATTGTTTTATGGCAGCCTTGGAAAACTAATATAGATGCTAAAATGTCCACTGTTCAATTAAACTTAAATAAATATGGGAGGGGCGCCTGGGTGGCTCAGTTGGTTGAGCATCTGCCTTCAGCTCAGGTCGTGATCTTGGGATCCTGGGATCAAGCCCTCCCTGGGGCTCCCTGCTGAACAGGGAGTCTGCTTCTCCCTCTCCCTCTGCCCTTCCCCCCTGCTGTGCACTCTCTCTCTCTCAAATAAATAAACAAAATCTTCTTTTAAAAAAAGGAAAGAAATAAATATGGGAATATAGAAAGAGATATACTATGAATCCTGAAGCATAAATCTCAACTGATGAAATGGAGAGAATCAAGTCTCCTGATGGGAGGTGGGTCATACAAATACAAATTGATTTGTATTCACACTTTGATAGTGAGTTCATATATAGTTTCACCAACTAGAATATGAACATTTTCACTGGAAATTTGCATTATTTGTAATACTGAAACCGATTCTACTCATTCCCTTCTTTTTTTTTTTTTTTAAGATTTATTTGTTTGTCAGAGAGAGAGAAAGAGAGGGAGGGAGGGAGAGCACGAACAGAGGAATGGCAGGCAGAGGGAGAAGCAGGCTCCCCGCTGAGCAAGGAGCCCGACATGGGGCTCAATCCCAGGACCCTGGAATAATGACCTGAGCCAAAGGCAGACACTTAACTGACTGAGCCACCCAGCCACCCCTCTACTCATTCCCTTCTATTTACCTCTAAAATTCTATGCCACTTTACCATTTACTTTCTCCCTTTTCTCACTTATAAATTATCCACCCTATTAAATGGCATAGCTGTGACAATTCTAAGTTTCAGCTGCCCGCTATGTTCCCATCCACTTCATCTCTTAAATGTGTTTCAAGCATTAACAATAGGTTGTGTTTCATCCTAGAGACAGCTGGGTTTCAGGGAGAGGTAAAATGTTTCATTATCTCACCCTATTGTCCAAGACAAATGTGCTATTGTATTACATGTGAAATGTCATCTTTGAAGTCTATTAAGGGTGTGCTGTGAGGTGAACCATCTGGAAAACACAATGTAGGCTGGAAAATAATTATAAGCCAGTCCATTGCACTTTTTTTTCCAGTGAAGCCTACCATGACAGCTGCTAAAAACACTATGTAGTGTTAGGGGTAGAGGCTTTGAAGACACACAGGTTAGACCCTACCTCCAACAATGCTTAACTAGTATGCAAGTTACTTAATTTCTTTGATCCTTTTGTCTTGTCTGTAAAATTGAGAAACTGATACATTTTGCATTGGAGTTTTATGAGAGTTAAATGAAATACTTGTAAATCACTTGGAACAGGGTAGACATTAAGTGTATTTCTCCTCTCTTCTTTTAAATATAGAGATGATTTCATGTTCTTTACATAGAGAATATTAGATAATCCAGTAATATTTGGAAATCAGATTAAGCAGTCCATTGTAAAGATGTTTTGTAAATTAGTCCATCGAGTTTCCATGTGATTCTTTGAATTTCAGGGGAGAAAAGGGGTTTGGAAGATCAAGTGTGAAGCTTTCTCAGGAATTCTCAGTCTGGAGTGGGTTAGGACCACCTAGATGCGCTTCCTAGGAAGGCGCTGTCCGTGGTGCTAGTAATCGCGCGTACCGCTAGCAACATTTCCCCCGCCCAAAATTCTTTCCCAGTCAACTTACTGAGTGAAGCTCACATATCTGCCTCGTGGAAGATTCTCAGACATTCGGCTAATTGGCTTTTTCTCTATCTTACCACTCTTTGTCTATGTCCCCTTCAACTAAAAACAATTTTCTTCCATCTCCTTATCAACTCCAAATAGTTTTCATTTTTTCAGACACTTTGGCCATGCTTACCACTTAAGAAGGTGGCTCAAAAATTGGCTCATGCTATCTTTTTCTGACCTTTTTGCTAAGTTTCAGAGAAATCCAAAGCTCAAATCTAGAACACAGGAAATATTTTCTGATGCATTCTTTAGAGACTCTTCATCTGGTAACTCCTCTGCATCTCCATCTTGATTTAAGTTCCCCTCTTCTTACTCCCAAAATATCCTATAGATACATCCTCAGTAAAGTTATTGCATTAAATTGAAACTCTCTATTTATTAGTTTTGAGTGCCACCAGGGAGACTTTCTTAAAAGCTAGCACCCACATCTTACTCAATTGTGGACTCCTGGAATATAGGACATACTGAGCTAAATTTTGTTGAACTAATTTAATTACTGGATCCGTTAGAAGAAAGACCCCAACAACACTCCTTTAAAAGGCAACCTGCCTTTTTACATTTGGCTGTGCACTAAATTTCAGGGTAGCTAGGCTGTTCTGATGAAGATACTCTGGACTGAGTCCATTTGCCACCACATCCGCCACTATCAGTCTGATGACTCAGCCCCTCAGAGTGACTGCCAAAGAAACAATGCCATCCATTTCAAAACTCTGGCTTCCCACTGTCTATATTTCCTCTTCCTTCTCCCATTCTGCCTACACACCTGTAATCTCCAGTACACCATGGGTGGGGACTAGCTCCAAAGACTGGTCAAAAACAGCTCATCTATGCTTTTCAACCAGAAGTAGACTTCTATTCCTCTGGCCAGACCAAGAAATGGAGCCACCATCAACAAATAAAAGGACTTTTCTTTTTCAGATAAGAGTGGAGGTTCAAATAAGAGGGATAGAGAAATTAAGAAGCTGAAAACTAAGAAATGAGATGGGGTAAGATTATCAATGCTGCCTCCTCCCCTTCCCTATCCAGGTGGATTTCAACTCTGTCTCAGTCAGTAGATCTTCATCCCTAACCACCACTTCTATGGGCTCCCCTGTCTTTGAAGAACTCTTCCTTATTCTTCAATGGATTGGGGAGGGGGAGCCCAAGCTAAGGTATGCTAGAAGAAACACGTGAGGGGCGCCTGGGTGGCTCAGTCATTAAGCGTCTGCCTTTGCCTCAGATCGAGATCTCAGGGTCCTGGGATCGAGCCCGCATTCAGGCTCCCTGCTCAGCGGGAAGCCTGTTTCTCTCTCTCCTACTCCCCCTGCTTGTGTTCCCTCTCTCGCTGTGTCTCTCTCTGTCAAATAAATCAATAAAATCTTTAAAAAATTTTTTAAAAAAGAAACATGTGAAACAAACTCCCATTTATGAGTAAGCAAGCAATTGCCCTTCCTTAGGCACTCTTCCTCTGCACTCTGAACCAAAATTAACTTGTAAATAAGAACTGTTCCGTGTTAGAAGAAGCTCAGTCTAATGTAGTTCCTCACCAAAGCTTTCAGACAACAGATACATAACTTGTGGTTCTCTTCCTATTTTAATCGAACATCAGCTGCAATTTTTTAAATCTTTAAAGCAATACATATGTTAATTCAAACACCTAGGAAGATTGGGAAGAAAGGCAATTGGCCTTTAAATCTTCAGAAGAGGATTTAATGACAGGTTCATCCTGTTTAATGACAGGCCCAGCACCACACCCCTGTTTTATTATGCTTCATTATTACTGCATAAATTTCCTTTATTACTCATGATAAATAAAAATCAAATACTTGCGAAGTGGGTTTAAATAGGTAAGAGTGCAAACAAAAATAATACTATTCAAATATCATGAAACTGGAATCTCAGATTCTTAAAATACATATTTATATTTTTTAAAAGTCTCACGTGTACCAGGTTGCCATTGTCATTCCCAAACTAGGTTTGTTTTTTGGAGTTGTGTGTGTGTGTGTGTGTGTATCCATTATTCAAAGATGAAAAGAATAAAAAACACATTCAAAACAGGATTCTCAGGATTTTTCACTGTGACTGATTTTTGACTAATTCAACTAAGAAGACACACCCAAAAGAAAATTGCTAAGGTTGATGCAAGATGTGAAGCTAGTGAAGTTCAAGTACTCCCTGGGGATGAATTTAACCTGCATGACAGGTGCAAAAATGTCACTTTCAGAAATCTTAGGGGAGACGAAGTTATTTTGAATGCCTCTTAGCCAGTCGTTCAATTGCACAAGGAACGACTAACGTCTCCAGAGTGAAACCAGCTGGCACAGGGCTGAAGGAATAGAAATCCTCTGCTCCGCCTGCTGGAGGGAGGGGATTAGGAGCTGACTGCATTAATTCAACTTTTCCAAAACCTTAGCTAAGGCCTTGCAGGACACTGGGCCAGCAGGACAGCAAGCTCCGCACGCCCGGTGTCTGGCGCATGCGTCCCAGCACAGTCCGGGCTGGCTTCCCCCTCTCCCGCCCCTACCTCGTCGGCTGTAACGTCATCTGCCGGCCAGGCCTCCCGGCCAGCGGAGTGGGAAGTGCCAGCGCCGGCCGGCCGGACAGGGGGCGGAGCCTAAGGGGGTGGGGAATGCCCTGCCCGGCCGCCCAGCGTGAAACGGATTCATTCCCAGCTAGCTCTCCATCTAGCCGGAGCGAGGCTCCGCAGTGAGAACGCTGCGACGCGCCCGCGCCCGGCGGCCGGAGGCGCCCTGCGCTCGGCTGCGGCCACGCGAGGCGCTTTTTCCCGGGAGTGAGCCGGGAAAAGCCCGGTTTAACCACGAGTGGCACGGCATTGCAAGGACCTCCAAGGCGACAAAAGGACGGCGAAAGAGGGCTGAAGCTGACCTGAACTTTCCCACGGAGGGGAGACGGCGCCTAGGCGAGGTGGGGAACAAGGGAGTGTGGCGACGCTCACGGCCAGCGGTGGATTATCCCGGTCAGTCTGCGTCTGCGGCCTGCGAAATGCGCGAGGAGGACAAGGGCATGCTCGGTGGTGGTGGCGACGACGCGGGCCTGGCCAACGCCTCGGCGCAGGGGCAAGTGGAGACCGTGCGGCAGCTCCTGGAAACCGGTGCGGATCCCAACGGAGTCAACCAATTCGGGAGGCGGCCGATCCAGGTAGCTGGGGCCCTGGGGCCTCGCCGGCAGGGGGCGCATGAACAAAGGGGAGCGGCCTCCGTGGGACGCGGCTGGGACCGAGATCTTCACCAACGTACCTGTGTCTCTCTTCCTTGAGGTGTGGAGCCCAGGTGTAAAGCAGGTTCTCCCCCACCAAGGATCCTAAAGAAAGGGATTGAAAAAAACCACTACTTCAGTTTGGTTTTCTTTTTAGTAGTGGAAAAAATGTCAATATTCCCTCTCCCGTCTTGTGATCACAGATGCAAGGGATAAATTCAATTGGGGGGAAAAGGAGGGTTATTTGGAGAGGAAAATTTTTGTGTCTTTCAATAAATATCGATCAACTTTCATTGATAGAGATAATTAAATGACAAAATTACACAATCTGGATTAGATTTGAGGAATCATGCAGAATCATAGTACATGAAAAAAATTACCGTGCACTTCTAGGCTGCAATATGAAATTCTCTTATTCTTTTCTCATAGAGGCAAACTGAATACAGAGATAAGCCAGGATTCTCGACCACAGAACTTAATTCCTTTTACGTTAGCAGGGTCTCTTGAGTGTTACATAAGAAAAAATATGCTTTCATAGATTTTTGTTTAATTATACAGTGATTAGATTACAAAAGCATGCTTGCAGCAATTTTTACGTCCTTTTTAAATGGCAGAGGGTCTACATAAATAATTCGCCTCTTCATTGTTAAAATCCTTTATTCAGTATGTTTATGAATCCCTTTAATTAGTACTGATTTTTTTTAATTCCTTTAAAATCCAAGGTAATGTTTTGTGCTTTATTGTTGACTATAATGGTTAGTATTCATCTCAGTGTCACGTTCTAGAACCAAGCTGTTATTAAGGAATCTTATTAATTGTGTAGATTTTTAAAGAAATATATGTTCATTCCTTTTGCATTCTTAGAAAAGTGTTATAAGAAGTGAGGGATAGCTTGGGGCGCCTGGGTGGCTCAGTCGATTAAGCATCTGCCTTCCCCTGGGGTCATGATCTTAGGGTCCTGAGATCAAGCCCTACCTCCAGCTCCCTGCTCAGCGGGGAGTCTGCTTCTTCCTCTCCCTCTGCCTCTCCTGCCTCCCCTGCTTGTGTGTGTGCACACACCATGCATGCGCTCTCAAATAAGGGGATAAAATCTTTTAAAAAAAGAAAAGAAAAAGAAATGAGGGATAGTTTAAAGCAGCAAAAATATTGTAGTTATTAAAGACTTCAAATGATATTAATAATTTTAAGAGATTTTAATTATAGTTTTAATTCATCATTTTCTGTGATACTAAGAACCACTTTTTTTCCCTCTATATATGAAATATCTGACATACATCACTAGTGGAAATGATAACATATCATGGTTTTTAAGGGAGGAAATGGATGTTTCTAATATTCATGAAACAAAAAGTATTGTCTTTCAATTACATGGTCCATTTTAAAATACATAAACTCACAAGAATAAAGAACTCCGTTTTGGATATTTAGTTATCAAAAACTGTTTTATTGTTAAAATAAGAAAGTAAATGCTTGTATAATGTACATGTACACAAGTGGATGCTACAGGCTTACAGCTCCAAAACATCTTTTTTCTAAATTATGCATTGCTCTGATTTGACTAACATCCGAGCTCTTTTTTACACAGCAAATTATTTACTATCTAACATTACAAAATCCTGTTACATTATAAAATCCTGTACAATGTAAATATAGTGTTTATGTTACATTAAATATATTACCCTTTAAACTTTATCCCTTACCTATAATGTAAACTTAAAATATTAAAAATGGTAAATCATGTTAAAAAAATAACTTGTTTTCATCATCTTCTAAGACTAGACGTGACATTACGTTTTCCCCTCTATCTCCAATTTTGGCTCAAACTGTCAGACTATATTCAGTTTATGAGCACAAACATATATGACAATGAAATGTAAAAGCCTCCCACAGGGGATATAAGAGGAAAACTAAACAACTTAAAACATTATTTCTGGGGCGCCTGGGTGGCTCAATCATTAAGCATCCGCCTTCAGCTCAGGTCATGGTCCCGGAGTTCTGGGATTGAGCTCCAAATCGGGTTCCCTGCTCTGCAGGAAGCCTGCTTCTCCCTCTCCCACTCTCCTGCTTTTGTTCCCTCTCTGGCTGTCTCTCTCTGTCAAATAAATAAACTCTTAAAAAATTAAAAAATAAAACATTATTTCTCCTCTAAAGCATTTCTCTCTTAAAAATATCAGCTGACTGCCTAGTAAATATTTTTAGATCCGGATTATGGCTGAGGTGGGAGAGACATCAAGGGAAATAATCTAAGACTTTAAAAGCTTTTAGACGTAACTCTGCCCATAAATCATTTAACAAAATAGATTCCCATGTTCCAACAGAAATCAAAATTTTCGTTTTCGCGCAACGACTATTAGAGCTTTATTATCAGCTCTTTCTTGTCTCCGCATGTTTGGAAAATAAAATGCAACCCAGTTAGGACTGAGTAAAGAGTTATAAAAGGGGAGAGGGGGGAGGGTGTTGGGATTGCATCAGCAAACAAAGCATAACCAGACTCCTGAGACTTGTAAGTGCCCCTGTGTTAGGTGGATACTTCATGAATAGGTATTTCTTTGAAACGGTTCTACCTGTCCCGGTCCAGGCCTGCATCTTGCTGCCCTGACCACCGCCGCCCTGACCACTCTGCTCTCTCCGGCAGGTCATGATGATGGGCAGCACCCGCGTGGCCGAGCTGCTGCTGTGCCACGGCGCGGAGCCCAACTGCGCCGACCCTACCACCCTCACCCGACCTGTGCACGACGCGGCCCGGGACGGTTTCCTGGACACGCTCGTGGTGCTGCACCGAGCCGGCGCGCGGCTGGACGTGCGCGATGCCTGGGGCCGCCTGCCCGTGGACCTGGCTGAGGAGCGGGGCCACCGTGCTGTCGCCGGGTACCTGCGCGCAGCTGCAGGAGACTGATGGCAGGTACCCCCGGCCGCCCACAACGACACTTCTTTTCTCCCCTGTTCCCCACCCCCAACTTAGTTCAAGGGAGGCTACAAATGTGGAGCGGCGGAAAGCCTGCAAGCCTTCCAGGAGACTTGACTCACCGTAGGGGAGGAGAAGCGGACCACGAATACATTTTTTTTTTCTTTCTTCTTTTCCCCTGGATCCCGCCCTCACACTCACGGTGCAGCCAAACGCAGAGGTGGTGCAAATGGATTTCCAGAGAGATTTAGGAGCTGAACGTGAAGCTCCCGGGTGTCGTTTACTTTTCAGGGTTTTCTGGCAAAAAGCGGCCTATAAAGTCCCTAACGACCCCAGGTGTCTGCCAAACTTCACTGGAAAGACGCTGGCGGCAGAGTGGGAGGCGGCGATGATTGGCATTTGAGCAGGAGGCAGATGGCACGTTTGCCCTCTGACCTTGAAGGAGCGTATCGGCAGCCCCTACGCTGGGTTTGAGGCGCCGGGGGCTAGAAGGAAACCTCTGAAGACTGAGGAGACGACAACGATGCCAAAGACGAGTTCGACAGTAGAGGGCATCAGCAGGTGCCCAAGGCTTTATAGGCTGTGTGTTGCCACCCAAGTCACCTGCGAAGCCCTGGGGACTTGCGCCCAGTTCCACCGGATAGTGACGGGAAAGGAGGATGCGAGAGCCACCTTGAATTTGCCCACAGGTTCTACGATCCCTGGGTCAAGACGACACAGAACAGCTCCCGGAGAGGGGCAGGTGCTTGCTGTTTGTTATTCAGTCGAGGGGAGATTCTTGGGGGAGTTCCAGAAGTCAGCGCACAGGATGACGTGGTGGATTGTAGGGAGAGCAACTGTCGTGATTAACTGTAAGGACTTGCTTCATCTATATATGATAGGATAAAGAACCCCCCCGCAGATGAAAAGATTTTGTGATATTTTGTACTTTTGAGTTGTTCTTCAGTAACACTCTTACTGGGGAAGCTTTAAATAACAAAGTAACTCGTGCTCCTCGGTGAGGAAGAAATACAGCTTTTAAATGAAGCTCTGTCACAGTGCTAAAGCTTAGACCCATTCATCCTTAACCTATTTATTTCTTTGTTAGATTTTCTGACCGTTTCCTTTACTAGAGTGTCTCAGGGGGTCAAACTATGAAATATTCCAAATATCTTTTAGAAAACTGATGCACTTGCCCAGTAAATTATTTTGGGGTATTTCCCAAAGGGTTACTGAAAGAGTAAATTGAGTATAAAACTGTTTAAAATATATGATGATGGCTCGTGGAATGTCTTCATATCTGCTGAGCAAACTAAAGGTGTACTGCTTTGGGATTTAATGTCCAGTGTTGCTTGATTCCTTACAGCATTGGAACAACTGATACTTCAATGCTTTAATAAAGAAAAAACAATAGATTGGACTCAAAGATGTGGATATTTTGGTTTAAAAATGTATGATCATGGATTTACCACTAACTCCTGAGAAATGTTAAAGACTCAAAGAGGTTCACTTCTCTCACTCTTTATAATAATTATTGATAAATGATACCGACAACAATTTATAAAAAAAAAAAAACTGCTACACATACTAGGAAAAGATTTATGGGGTGTGTGTGAGAAAGAGAGTGAGAGAAACAGAAAAAAAAAACTAATTTGAGAGACCAAAAGAAGGGGTTTCTTTAAATTGTATAAAAAAATCTTTACTTCCCCATCAATTCCTTATACCCAAATGAACACATTACTGGGGAAAGTTAGTTGAGAATCAGAGCATTTCTTATTGGAAAAAATATGTAAGCACTTATTGACACATAACTTGTGCCAGGCATACATTAAAATATATTCATTTAATACGTAAACCGGAGAGATAGGTATCATTTCCCTGATGAGAACAAGATAGAGAAATATTAGTTGATTATTTTTTATAATAGGGTATAATTCTTCCAATGTTCAAGACACAGTTCAAGATTCTACCAGAAGAAGAGCAAGTAGAATCAGTGATCTGGAAAAATGATAGAAGTCATCTGAAGAAGCACTTCTGTGGACTGCCTTATGTAGAAAATGCAAAAGTCAGTGTCACTTAAAATACAAGAGGTCTGGGGCGCCTGACTGGCTCAATTGGTAGATAGAACATCTGACTCTTGATCTTGGGGTCATGAGTTCAAGGCCCACATTGGGTGCAGAGATTAAAGAAATAAATAAAAATTTAAAAATAAAATAAAAGAGATCTTCTTTCATGTATATGTTAGCAGCTAATTACAACCTAATTCTGACATCCTAAGTTTTCTTTTTTCTTTTTTTTTTTTAAGATTTTATTTATTTATTTGACAGACATGTAGCGAGAGAGGGATCACAAGCAGGGGGAGTGGGAGAGGGAGAAGCAGGCTTCCCGCTGAGCAGGGAGCCCGATGTGGGGCTCGATCCCAGGACCCTGGGATCATGACCCGAGCCGAAGGCAGACGCTTAATGACTGAGCCACCCAGGTGCCCCTGACATCCTAAGTTTTCATTATTAACAACCTATTGAGTCATTCTGTGAAAACTTGAATAATTTGGGGCTTGGTATAATTTCACAGTGTTCAGTTAACTAAGCTACAAATAGATATGAACACAGAGATGATAGATGATAGAACATATGTAAGAAAATAAGAAAATACAATTTTAAGTTTAAAAATTATTTGAAGGAGCAACAATAGTTGTGTCACAATACTTTCCATGATCTTCTCCTGTCCTATTTATAATGCCAGGGAAGGAAAGGAAAGGAAGGAAGGAAAGAGAAGTTAGGACCTGATTGGAAAAATGGAAGACCTGGGTCCCAGTACTGGTTCTCCAACTACATGACCTGAGTCCTGTGACTTTGATTAGCCTCAATTTCCCTCATCTATAAAAGGTGGGAATTAGACTAGATAACTCCAAAGTTCCCTACCATCACTAAAGCTTTACCCCTTTATGAATTTGTGGCATATATGAATGTAGTGGGGTCTTACATTTTATTAGTAATAATTGTGCCATACTAAGAGTCAAGGAAAGATACATAGAAGAATAGAGAGGAAAGACATATTTTAAAATTCTGGAGCCTTGGGAGGGAAAAAAATCTTTATTAAGCACCACCTCCACCAGTTAGTTGAAAAATTACAGACAAATTTGCGAGACAAATTTGCGAGAACTAGGAGCAGAAAAGATGCTTTCCAAATTAATAGTTTAAATGTTCAGGTCTTTTTCATTTTGTTTTACCTCATTTTCCCTGTTACTTTTTGCATTTCTCTTAATGCCACTCAAAGCCACTAGAGGAATTAGTTTCTTAAAGTTAGATAAGCAAGTAGACCAAATAGATTTATAAAGTAATGCTGAAATAGGCATTGCAAACTAATATAAATGTTCTGAAAGAAAAAGTGGTTTTAAAATGAGCATATAACAAGGGATTCTGACCTAGAATGGGTTGGTTTAGGAGTTAGAACCAAGAGAAAAGGTTGGGCTGGGGCACCTAGCTGGCTCAGTTGATAGAGCATGTGATTCTTGATTTCTGGGTCTTGATCTTGGGGTGGTGAGTTCAAGCCCCATACTGGGTTGTAGAGCTTACTTAAAAATAGGGAGGGAGGGAGGGAGAGAGAGAGACAGAGAGAGAGAGAGAGAAGGTTGGGGATATCAGAAAGAACAAAGTGCGAAGGTGAGAAAATGCTAAAATATATAGTCATTCAAAGGTAAGTAACTTGGTAAACAGCAGTCATGGATCTTACAGACCCATTTCTAGGGGCCTGTACTTTCTGGTTTGTTTCTGTTGGATTCCTTGAAACTTTAGGTCCTTAAATTTTGCCTGGGGGATAGTAGAAACCACTGGTTAGGGAAGACTTCTGTATCACCTAAATGTGTACCTGTCGCTATTCAGGAGGGCAGAGAAGGAGACGAAAGCAACAAAAGGAATACAAGGAGGAACAGCTTGGTGGTGTTTTGTGCAAGGTCAGTAATTCAACAGAATTAATCAAATCAAATCAAAACAAACTTATATGGTCTACATACTGACGGGATTTGCAAAATGTTCCCAGGCCTAAAATAATCAGAATCTGCTCATTCCCTACTGCCTTGGTTTTCTATAAAACTTTTCTCAAGTTCAGCTATGACAAATAGGATGGCTCCTTTCTTGCCTCTTGACTCCCCCACTCAGAAGATTTTAATATCATTCCTTGCATAAGGAAAAGAATTACTTTACTTTTAGAAATGGTAACTTTTGTAAGTCATTTATATTTATCATTTATATTTAATTATATAACTGTATAATATGTATAATGTATAATATATAATTATAAATATATACAAATTTAAGTATTTATATATATTTACTAACTTTTTAAGTTTTAATTAAGTTTTAATTTAATTTAAATATTTAAATTTTATATATTTATATATTTATAATTTCTTTATTAATTTTGCCACAAATTTGTTTTGAAACAAGTGCTACTAATGAAATAATATGTAACTAGCATGGATTACAATATACCAAGCACGCTAATATAAATCAGCATGTACATCAAAACTGAGAATCCAACTCTGATTCACTAATTTGAAGTCTGAAAGATTTTGCTAGGGGTGGGGGAAAAACCCTGAGAGATATGTGAAGGTGACATGTTGACTCACAGCCATCTATGTTATAGTGGAAGTTTACAAAGGAACCCCAAACACCTGTTAATCCCTTTCCCACTCAGAAGCCCCAGGCATTAGAGTTCCAATACCTGTGGGTCTGAGTTGCTGGGTTCTACCACCTCTCCTAGGGCACAGGAGAAACGTCTGTAGTCCCCTGTATCTCCTCCCAACATGCCACCTAGAGTTTTAAACACTAACCTTCCCTAAAATATTCGGTCGTCTTCTACTACTCTCTAATTTCTGGACTGCCTTTGATAGAGTTATCACATACAAATCTATCCAGGATTGCAGGAGCCTTTTGATCTGCTTAAATATCACCATAAACAAACAAACAAAAAAATGTAATGTCATCCTCTCTCTAGAGAAAAATTAAATGACATTTCATTTTACATTCACCTCAGGTATTTATTATATCTTTAAAAAGATAGTGCTGTCCCCTCCAGTCATTGGAGACCAACAGATAGGGACATGGTTCTCAATCTTGGCTCCATATTAGAATCACCTACAGAGAGAGATGTTCTAAAATTTAGATTTACTGACCATCAGGTCTACAGAATTAGCATCTCTACAGTTGAGATGTCTGTGGTGGTTACTTTAAAATTTTTGTTCACAGTAAACTTTCAAGCAGTACAAAAAAATAAACAAAATTAAGTAAAAATCTCCTAAAACCTCACTACCCCTCCCCATTCTCACTACCCAGGGGTAACCACTATTTTTAAATTTTTTAAATTAACCTTCCAGAAATATACGTACATATAATTGTAAACACCTCTCCCACAGTACACACATTTGGAAAACATAAGTGGGATCATACTATCCCACAACTATTTGTTTTCTTTGATTAGTAATAGATCTTAGACAACTTCCATTAGCAGGACAGATAGATGCACTTCATTTTTTTATGGCTGTATAATTTTATATTTTATGGGTGAAACCCAGTTTAAAAAAGAAATCTATTGGCAAACACATAAATTATCTCCTTTTTCCTTTCTTGCTTTTTTTTTTGCTACTATATATGATGCTATAAAGAATCTTTTTTGCATTCTTAGATGAACTATCTGCAGAAATTTATAGGAGGGAAACTTCAAGGGTTAAGAATATCTCTCTCTCTCAAAAAAAAAGAATATATCTCTCTCACACACCCATGCACACAGTGTGTGTGCATATGTGTGTCTCTGTGTAAAATCTTTCCAAACTTATATGTGCATGTGTATATATGTGTGTCTGTATATCTTCAATATTACATATGAGTGTGTGTATATATGCACATAAATAGATATATACTTTTCATACTGGTATGAGTTATTGAGTGGAAATGCTGAGTTAAAGGGACATGTATCTTTATATATGTGTATATATAAATACAAATATCATAAACACAAATACATGCATGCATGCATAGCATATATCTCTTTCCATACATATATAAACACAGTACATATATAGTATATATATTTCCATGCATATATTTATGTATGTGTATCTTTGCATACTTATATGAGCTATAGGAGAGGAATTGCTAAGTCAAAGGGACACGTATGCATGTTCAATTTTTATAAATAGTCTAAAGTTGCCTTCCAAAACAATCACACCAAGTTACAATAGTGTGTGTGATTGTTTCCTGATGACTTTACCAACATTATCACTCCTTTTTTAATTTTTGCCACACCCATAGATATGTCATGGTTTCTGTTACCTTTCTTTACTAATGAGTAAAACTGAGTATCTTTTCATATATTTTTCTGACCATTTGTATATGCTCTATTATAAGCTACCCATTGTATTCTTTGCTCATATTTCTATTGGTTTACCTTTTTGTTCATATATGTATTTATATATTTTAAAAGTTAATCTTTTGTCATATGTTCAAATGATAGTTTTAAAATCTTGCTTATGGTGACTTTTGTCTTATACCTTTGGGGTTTTCAGCTTGAACATGTGCAGTATTATGGAAGTTTCTCATGGAATTCTGATCATCAAGAGTTACCTGAGAGAAGAAACTAATATCCTGGACATTATGGGAGTGGGGGGGGCAGTGGCACAAAGCAAGTAAAATATCCTCTTCTATCTCTGCCTGTGGGATGAATTTGCTGATCCAAAATAGAAAATAATTTTCCTCCATTAAAAAACTAAGGGCTACTTTGGCTGTGAACATAACTGCTCTTTAAAAAAAAAAAAAAGTCTATTTTGGGGGGCACCTGGGTGGCTCAGTCATTATGCGTCTGCCTTTGGCTCAGGTCATGATCCCAGGGCCCTGGGATCGAGCCCCGCATCGGGCTCCCTGCTCAGCGGGAAGCCTGCTTCTCCCTCTCCTGCTCCCCCGCTTGTGTTCCCTCTCTTGCTGTGTCTCTCTGTCAAATAAATAACATCTTTAAAAAAAAAAATCTAAGAGAGATCTATGCCATAAACTTATGAGTAAAAAAAAAACTAAGATCTAAGAGATCAGTTTTTTAGGCCAAAGGAAAAGAGCAAAGAAAAGAAATCACATTCAGTGATTCTCTATTTGCACAAATGACCCACTGATAGCTCGTTCTCTATTGACTCCAGCCTTTAGTACAACAGAAAGAGCACAAGGCTTGTAGTCCAAAAACCTTCTTGATGATTCCAGCCCTAGCACTTGCTGGCCATAGACTGTCCAAATTTGAGCCCCTGTGGCTTCAGTTTTCTTACCCGTAAAACAGAAGCAGTAATCCCAAATTCAAAGGGCCACTGTACGATACAATAAGTAATACAAGTAAAAGGGTGTACACATACTAATGCTCAGGCCTTGGTCCTACATCTTTTGAAGAGCACACAGCCAAAAGTCATTTGGAATTCCAAAAGTCTTTGTAATGCCACAGATTGGTTGTTTTGCTAAAGATTCATCTACATAATTGTATTTTGCTTACTCTACTATTAAAATTGCATAAAATTCCCCTGCATGCCACAACTTACAAAACACAGGTACTGGACAGCAGGGGAAAACCAAGATGGGATTTAAGTTTAAATTTTAAAACTTATATTCATTGAACACAGAGCTTATTGTATAATGAATGACCTTTACTTAATGCTCTTACTCAAATGGCATTCCTCTGAAGTGGGCAACTTCCCTTATCCCCAGAACAAGTCTGGGTGAAGATGAAAGGGCTACAGGTTAAGTTATATGGGCCCAATCAATACAGACAGATTCCTGAATTTAAACTTGTCTGGAAAACTGAGGCTCAGCAGACCCCAGACATAATGGGATAATATGATATTTAATATTAGGTGTCACCTTGGCTAGGTTACACTACCAGCTGTTTTGTCAAATACCAGTCAAGATGTTGCTGGGAAGGTACTTTTAAGTATAATTAACATTTAAATCCATAGACTTTGAATAAAGCAGATTACCCTCCATAATGTGTGCAGAACTCACCAAGGCCTTAAGTGAAAAGACAGTTTTTCCAAAGAAGCAATTCTTTCTCCAGGCTGCTTGACTCAAAACTGCAGCATCAGCTCCTCCCTGGGTCTCCAGCCTCAACTATCTGTCTTGCAGATTTCAGACTTGCCAGCCCCTATAATCAGATAAACTAGTTCCTTAGAATAAATCATACACACAGGCACACGCACACCCATCCTATTGGTTCTGTTTCTCTGGAAACAGAATTTCTCTAGAAATTTTATATAAAAATTTTCCAATTTTTCTCTGGAAACTAATAATTTCAGGAGATGTGCAACACACATCTTCTTCCATGGTTTACTGCCACAGCTAATCGCCTGCCTGGAAACCCCCACTCTTCCACTTCTCCAGGTTCCTTCAATAATAACATGCTGGAATCAGGCAGCTCCCTTTTTCCTCCAGGATGCTTTCTCTGAACTACCCACCCTCTAAAGTGCCCCTCCTCTGGGCCATAAAATGAAATCCCCTCATTATAATTGTATATTTTTATTAATCCATCCCCCCTTTGAAGTTTTTTTTGGGGGGGGGGGGGGGGGGGAGAGGGTCATCGGTGTAGTGCAAGAGAGCAGGATCTGCCTCCCATGGAGTTTACAGACTACTGTAAGAGACAAACCACAAACAAGTAAACAATTACATAGGATAATGTGTTCGCTAAATGCTATACAAAAAGGGGAAAAAAAAAAAAAAACCACCATGGTGATAAGATGGGGCCTGAGAGAGGGAGAGTCTCTGAGCAGGGAAACTTGAGATCTGAAGGAGAAAGAGCTAGCCTATGAAGACCGAGAAAGGGGATTCCCTCTGGACGGAGGGGTGGCAAGTAGCCCCAGCAGGGAACACGGTGCTCGGGAAATTCTGAGCGAATCCCACCGGAGAGGGGAGAGGCGCGTTTGTGAAGATCTAGATATTTAGAGTAGCTATTTAAGACTGGTACCTAAGTCTCACTTCATGCAACCGGCCTGGTCGGCGGCTAAGTCCTGCGATGAGGAGAGGGATGGAGAACCGGCAGAAGCCTGCCGCCAGACCTGGCCTCTCGGTAGTGTACGGTGACTTGGGCAACGCAAACCCCACTGTCTCCACGTACCGCGGAGCTTGGCACCTGATGTATAAGGCCCCGTCGGCTCTCATGCTGAGGGTCCTCTTCTGCCGCTAAACCACCAGGCCCGGGCACAAGTAGAAGCCACAGCGCGGCGGGCCACCTTTAAGGTTCCCTGAAGGCTGGGCCTAGCTAGTCCCACATCCTCTGCCTGACGCCCGGCCGGCCAGGCCGCGCCTGCAGCGGGCGAGGCTCTAGATCGATCGCGACTGACTGCAGGCGGGGGAGGCTGGGGCACCGAGTCAGCGCCGCCCGCCGGAAAGCGGCGTCCTGGGCTCGACTCCCCGCCTCCGTGGAGCCAGCGAGCCCGCGTCCGAGCTCCATCCAGCCCCGCAGCCAGGGACCTGCCAGGCTGCGCTCTGGGAACTGAGATCCTTGTCCTCAGGCCGCCTCTGTATCCTCGACTCACCCCTCCTTTATGCTGCTGCTTCCTTTCCTTCCCCCGCTTTTCCTGTGCTGAGTGGACCACGGCGGGGAAGGGGGAGGAGGAGGGAGGATGGCCGAGCAATAAAGAATCAGTGGTGTGGAAGAGAAAAGGGGCAGGAGGAGGAAGGGAGGAGCGGGGAGAGCGACCACGCGGAGGAGTCCGGCAGCGAAAGCGAAGGGTGCCGGAGCGCCGGGAGGGTGGAGGAGGAGGAGGGCTGCCGGCCGGGAATCAGGCTGCCGCAGGGAAACCGGGAAAAGCGGGGAGCAGCCCATGGGGGAGGGGAGTGCCGCGGGCGGAGGAAAGAGGAAGAAGCGTTCAGATGTTGCGCTGCTTCTCGGAGGTTAAAACCGAAAATAAAAACTGCCCGGCTTCTCCGCCCAGCCCCGCGCCCTCGGCGACGCGGGCAGCAGAGGGTGGAAGAGGTGCTCCCGACCCAGCAGGGACCCCGGGGTTGGGGTTCGGCTCCACCTACCTGGTGGGGCGCCCAGCTCGCCGCTGCGGCGGCGCCAGCGCCACTCAGTGTCCAGATGTCGCGTCGGCTGCAGGCAGCGGTTTCCTTTAATTTCGCTCGTTTCCCAAATCTAGAAGTGGAGCTTAGCGCCATTTCTTTCAAAACCGACATCCAGCCTCCTGAATGGCTGATGCAGCGCTGTGATGACCTTGCTTTTCCTTTCTTTTTCTCTTTTAAATAATCCGGTTTGGAGCGATGGAAGACCCTTAGCGAGTGGCGCGAGGAATAAAAGAAGGGGGGTTGGGGAACCCGGGCGCGAGCAGGACTGGAAGCGGCCGCAACGCGGTGGTTCCTGCTTACGGCCGTGTCAGGTGACAAATGTTGCGAGGGGGCGGGGGCCTGGATATGCGTTCTGGCGACAGGCCCTTGAGCTGTCACCGCGTGGGGCGCCGGCGCGGAGGGTGGGAAGGTGGGGGAGAGCGCGGATCGGGCGGGAAAGAGGAGGCGGGGGGAAGGAGGGGAACCTTGGGTGCTTGCCGCCCGCGCGCGCGCAGCCCTCGGGCTTCACCACCGGCCTTTCCCGCGCGCGCCGGGCGCAGAACGGTTCTGAGATCGGGGGGAGGTCTGGGGGCGCGCGAGCGCGCGCAGGGAACGCGGGGGCGCGCCTGCGGGGCGGGGATGGGCGGGGGGCGGTGCGTGGGTCCCAGTCGGCGATCGGGGGGCGGGCGCGGCGCTGCCTACCTCTGATGCCAAAAGGCGGCGCAGCGGTCGCGGAGCACAGAGGAGGTGGCGGCGGCGAGAGTATGGTGCGCGCGTTTTTGATCACAGTGCGGATTCGGCGCGCTGGTGGCCCGCCGCGAGTGAGGGCTTTTGTGGTGCGGATCACGCGGCCCTCGGGTGAGTGGGCAGAGCCGGGTGTGCGGGCCGCTGCGGCCCTGGTGTTAAAGCTAGTGAGGAGCCGTCGCAGACCGCAGCAGCCGCATCCTAGAAGAGCAGGTAAGAAAGGCCTCGAAAAGTCCCGGGCGCAGTCGGCCCTTGGAAGATTTTGTTTGGTATGATTTAATACAGATAAACCATTTTCCGGACCAGGATAGGAGGAGGAGGTTTCTAGGGGTGGAAGCCCCCTCCCCTCTTTCCCCATTCGGGTTACAGTTACTTAGAGGTGCGGTGCTCCGAATATCTTGAGCCCAGAGCCCCCTTCACACACCTCCTCAATCCAGTGAAACTCTGGGGAGAAGCGGGAGATTCTAACCCACCTGAGAAGTCAATCACTCCTGAATTTCCTGGGTGGGAGTCATTAAACACACACATACACACACACATACACACCACATAACACACACACCCCACATAGCACACAACACACACACACACACACACACACAGTGAAGGTGTATTTCTAGGACACTTTATTTCGCCCTGGAGGAAAGTATTACTAACGGTCTTGGTTTTATGGGGGCCACCTGTTTTCTCCCCTGCCAGGTCAACCCTCTGCTTACAGTAGGTGGAGGATGTTCCAGGGTGGGTGCTCGCACATGGTTTGACTTCCCGAAATAGTAACACTGATCAAAGGAGCAAACACTTGCTTTTGTGGTCAGTAGAGAGTTGGGCTTTGGTAGTAAGATGGAGATCTCATATTTGGAGCCCTAACAGATTCAAACTGCTCGGGATGATCTTAGCAAAATGTTTAGCAAAAAACAGACCTATTGTGGTGAGTCTGAGCAATCACAACAGATCATATTTTAATCATCTCAGGCCACAATTAACACTTTTTAAAAAATGAGGCCTACTTGAAAAACAAAATCCTAGGTAGTTTTGTCCTCACATCAGACAAATCTTTACTCGGTGTAATTTCCTATGACCAGAAAAATTGAAAATCTGTATTGCTACAATATGCAGAATCCTAGTTAGAATTTGGATATAAATCTAAAAGCAATTTCATGAAGCTTCATTTTTGTGACCTTACTTGGGGCATCCATTTTCCTCAGGTATAGATGTTTTGAAAAAGCAAAGGCCAGGGGAAGGGGAATTATTTTTTTATTGTAACGTTAATAGGCCTTTGTCATGTAAGTGTAAAACTGTTAAAACTACGGGTGTTTAGTTAGGTGCCTCAATTCACAAAAATTTACAAGCAGGGGCGCCTGGCTGGCTCAGTCCGTAGAGCCGGCAACTCTTGATCTCGGAGTTGTAAGTTCGAGCCCCACGTTTGTGTAGAGATTACTTAAAAATAAAATCTTTTAAAAAATTTACAAACAACTTATAGGGTAAATACACATTTTCTTTTTCATATTATTATGAAAGTTCAGTTTTTTAAAAGAATTAGTAAGAGCTTGTAAAGGATTTCATGCTATGTTGCTGGACTTAACTTCAGTTCATTTTAAAACATTAACAAGACCCTGTTTGTTTGTTTGTTTCTTTTATGGTGCTTTATTCTGACCAGCGAACGTTTAGCCACCATATGTTTTTGAATATCAGAGCTGTTACTATTACTCTCTACTTAAAGCTATTTACTTAAAGTATTAGGTTGCTTCTGGAAATCTCTAATAACAAAGTAGAAAATTTTAATCTATGTAAATATCATAATTATGTGTTTTCTATTTTAGGACTACACAATGTAATACTGTAATTACTTTAAGTTAGATACAGTATTTTTATATTTTTATGAAATGTTAAAAATATAAAAATAATAGGCTCATGGAAAGTAGCCATTTATTTTTTGTTACTTAAGTATAAATCAATTTTCAGGACTAATACGTAAAGTTATTTAAAAATGTATTGACTAGGGGCGCCTGGGTGGCTCAGTTGGTTAAGCGGCTGCCTTCGGCTCAGGTCATGATCCTGGGGTCCTGGGATAGAGCCCCACGTCCAGCTCCCTGCTCAGCGGAGAGTCTGCTTCTCCCTTTCCCTCTGCCTGCCACTCTGCCTACTTGTGCTCTCTCTCTCTCTGTCAAATAAATAAATAAAATCTTTTAAAAAAATGTATTGACTATTTGAAAAGCCCAATTTTTAGTAAATATCTGGCCCAATTTTTAGTGAATATCTGAAGACAGGACACACAACTTAGGTAGAATAGAATATGTCTTAAAAAGTTGTGCAATTATCCTTTATTTGTGAAATTATACACATATGTGACATATGGAAGTATTATAAGTGATGTTTGATGATATATTTCACATAAATATATATTATGCCTATGGTTATACTGACTTAAGAATATATATGGATGGTAATTATATTGGGACTAATTCAATTTCTTAAGAACCACAATGCTAAAAAATTATTTGTATGAATTACTTAATATTAATACAAATATATAAGATGTAATTATTTTTTATTTTTAAGGTTTCTGCAACTATGTTCATTATGACTTTTTATTTTTATATGACTGGAAAATGTATATAATAAAATTCCATATTACTAGTTTCTTTTTCACACATGCCTGATGAATTACATTAATTGATTTGTTACTTCTACCTTGGTGTGTTTACAAAACAGTTGTATTTTTATGACATGAAGTATTTATTTGTTTACTCCTATTTGGGAACCCTTAGGGTTTTTTATCACCTTTAACAGCATAGCGTTCTCTCAAGGTAAGCACTGTACATTAGCATAAACCATTATTCCCAACGTGTACATGATCCCCAGGTTGTATTATGTTCTAAAGAAACAGTGACACTTTCAGTAACCAAAACGTAATATTCATTTACTTCTTTGGGGAATCTTGAATTTTAAAAAGTCCATTGTCATCCTAAGGTAGGGAGGACATAACCTTGTCTATGCTCGTAATATTTTATAAGTCTCTTTAATTACATGGTAGTTCATCACTAGTAACTACCATAGTAGAGTTAAGCTAAACCACTTTTCCAACACGTGAATGACTCCTATTAGTAAAGTGATTCAAATCATCTCAAAAATACTTTCTTAAAGGAAGGCTAAACATTTGACCCAGTATTTTTATTCTTTTTAATTTTTAATCCTTTTTGAGAAGCATAACAATCTCACTTGCCCCCTCCATACTAAAATACCTTAGGCCAGAGAATCCTTCTGTCTGCTGCAAAATCTGACTTGAGAAAAAATTTTTGTGGTGCTTTATTTCTACAGTTTAAATTATGTAAACAATGGATATTCTTTCACTTTCTAAATATAAAATTATTGTATTGAATAGCTTTTTTAAAAAGCTACAGATATCAAAATTCTCGTTCTCACATAATGATCACTAATATTGTGTCTGTTTATTGACTAAAGAGATTAATGCACTTTTTAAACACCCCACTGGCAAGGACATTGTTATTGTAGGTATGAAGAACTTTTAAAATATCCATACATTTTTGGAGGCACCTGGCTGGCTCAGTCCCTAAAGCACATGACTCTTGATCTTGGGGTCCTGAGTTCAAGCCCCACGTAGGGCATAGTGTTTACTTTAAAATTTTTTTAATCAGAAAAAAAATTCATACATTTTATTTAACTATTCTCTGTGTAGGCATCATCCAACGAAAGAAAGATTATGACAAAGATCAATAGACAGATAAATAGTAGCAAGAAATTGAAAATTGCCTTGAATTCTACCAATAAGATGTTAAATTGTGACATGAAACTATACTCTGGAATAATGGCCTGGAATATTCTGGACTCTGGAATATTACAGACAATCATTTCTGAAGAATATTTAATAGAATGTGAAATGATTACATTATAAGGTTAGGTGATTTTTCAAGATTCAAAACAGTAAACAGTTCTTATTTTTGCTTTTCCTCTTTTCCTCTCTCTGGACACACACACACATAGACACCCTGTTTATGTACCAAAATACCTATGGTGCTTTCCTTAGGATGGGGGGACTGGGATTGGTAATCTTTAATTTTTTCGTTATACTTTACAGTTTTCCAAAGTGTGATGACCGTCAGCAGTAAAAAACATAGGTCATTTTCGAAGCCTGAAATGATCCTACGTAAGTTACGGATGAACTAGAGCCTGCTTAGCGTTAGACTGGGGGAGACAGTGAGGAAACTGAGTTGTGCAAGTATCATATATAAGAAGGTTCTTGTAAAGTCTGGAGAAAGCACGAGAGAGTTGTGACTTAAGACTAACGCACGCCGTGCCTATTCACAACCTACTTCGTTTTTACCTAGACGATAAATGCATAGCTGTGTTAATTTCCCAAGTGCCTGGGCGTTAGGCCTGCTGTCACAAAACTTGCCCCCTTCTAGGAATCCCTCTCACGAGTCCTCTCCGGACCACTTCAAGCTGGGGCTCACCGCTTCCCAGAGCCGGGCGGGGGTTGCAACGGGCCTCCCCAGAACCCCAGAAAGAGCCCGCCAGCAGGAAGCGAGACTCGAGACTCGAAGCTTTTCGGACCTCGCCTCCCCCACCTCCTGGCTGCAACCAGCCTCCAGGACCCTATCTCCTCCCCACCCTCTCAATTCCTAGAGACGCTGCGGATTCCCGGAAATTTAATTGGCAGCTGGCGTAGGACTCTCTGGCAAGAGTTGAGAGGCATGGCCCACTGATCATCCCACTCCGCGAATGCACCCCTTCAGCTTTTAGCCGCCCCTGGGCCTCGCCCCACACCCCAACTATTTCTTCAAGTAAGATTTGATCAGAGTAACAGACCAGGGGTTACACGTAGAGCGGGAATGGGGCTTCACTAGATGGAGGAGGAAGTGGGGGCAGGCAGAGGCTGAGGTGGCCTCATGGATTCAAGAGAGGTGCAAGGTAGGACAGAGGACGTCTCTTGGTCACCTCCCCAGCTTGGAACTAGCTAGCCCTTTTTTCTAGAGGGGAGGATCAGGGAATGGATCAGGTTGACTCTGAGACACCGTGAGGAAAGTGTCCAAAACTTGGCAGCTTATCCCTTCTGAGCCAGGTGGCGACCAAAGAGTATTGAAAAGGCCTCCTCCTCTTTGTTCCTCTGTCTGCGGTGCAAGAGGGTAAGGAGCATGACCCGTAGTATTTTTCCAGTGATGAAGAAGTTGCCTCAAATTCTTCTCTCAACTGTTTTCTTCTCATACTGCAGCTTTCCTCAGGTTTGAGAACTTCCCCTCAGTTAAAAAAAAAAAAAAAATGTCAGTAAGTATTAAAACAAGACCAACTTCTATGACAGTAAGCCAACCAATGGAGAAAACCTTAGGAATAAATAAAGGCTTTGTTCAGTAGGGGAAAGAAGGCCTCTATAAGGCTCTCCTCCATCCTAGAAAATGCCCACCAACTTGGGACCTGCACAGATTCACCGTATCCTAATTCATGTTATTTCAATGTGTACGTACATTGACAGTTGTTGAACTTACTAAGGGTCAGTAGCATTTGTTTTTTAGAGAAAGGAAAATTGAAGAAAATCTCTGCTTCTCAGTGCAGTTATTTATTTCATGAGCCCTAGAATGATTGCTGCAACTGGGCAGACCTACATAATGAGAAAGAAGTAATAAAGGGGAAAAAAATTAAAACCATCCACCACAAGACTTAAAATTCCGGTGCCTCAGAGGTCCTTCAAAAAATAAGTTGATTTTTATTTTTTATATTGTAAGCCTTATAACGGCTCTGTTCATGAAAATATAAAAATGTTATCACAAATGACTTTTTAATTCTTGTTTGACAAGATCTCGGTTTTTCCCTTCACCTCAAAAAAAGGGGGGGGGGGCTCAGAATAATTTAAATGGTTTCAAAGCCAGTAGGAAGAAAGGTTCTGTAGGGGTTCAGAACTATATTAACAAAGATACGTAATCTCTTAAACAAACTGAAACTAATAAAATTGTGCAATCAGAGTGGTGTAAATAAATATGCCTTTACTTTCTCAATTTAAGCATGAGATTAGTGAGAAGTAGAACTAAGGAAAGACTTAGCAGCATCATTACCTGAACTGCTGTTTAGAATATACCTTTCTGGGGCCCATTCCCAGAAAATCTAATTTAGCATATTTGCTGTGAGTCCCAAGAATCTGCATTTTAAAAAGCGCTTGAGGGGGATTCTGTTACAGGTGGCCTTTCTGCAACACCATTTGGCAAATATGGACAGTGTTGCTTTTTAAACCTTATTTTTGCTTATTTATTTTTAAATCAAGGCCCTGGCCTTTTAGGTAAGATTTAAATTTTAGAATCAGTCAGTCACACTTTGGGTCCCAGGAAGGAAACTGAGAGTCTGAGTAATCAATGAAGGAGCTATTTTACTAAATAAGGGAGACTCTTTATTATTATGTGATCCTTCATCTGAATTGGAAGATTATCTTTTAGATGCCAGATTTTTACTATCAGAACATATTTCGGGGAGGGGGAAGGTTGTAACAGGATATACTTGTGTGTTAAAGCTTGTAGCACCAGACAGAAAATTTCCACATAAAACATTTATGATATTTTAGAAATTTTATCTTTTTGAAACACTATACGTACTTACCCCTGCTTGCATACGATGAATAGTTCCAAATAGACAGATAGATAGATCATAAGGGGTTTCTCTCAGTTCATTTTATTATCCAAACAGAAACCAGGCTGATAAACATGATAATCTAAAATGATGTAAGAGAGGAAAAACAAAACAGAGAAATGTTTCACAGGTTTAAATGGTATTTATAGATCAAGGCAAAATTGCCGTAGAATGTCGCCAAAAGAGCATAAAGCACTTGTGGACAAAATTATGGGGTCTCTGTATCTCTGCAAAAGCACAACGACCAGAGAGGAAATATATGTAACTAATGTAAGCTAAAAAATAATTAGCCATTCTAAGAAAAACTAAAATATTATGCCTTCCAAATTATCATTTTTCTGCCTTTAAAGTACAATTTGTCTCATGTAGTACCTACTTTGCTGGTGTATTGGGGAAGCTTATGTTTTGCTTTCTTTCTTTCTTTTTTTTGAGTGCCACCATTTTCTTGCTCTGAATCTCTGAGGCTGCCAGATCCTCTGACTCAGCAACTGTACAACTCTTTCACTCAATTTAAAGAAACAACAGCCATCCAAAGAACGACGACTCCCCCCAGCAAATCTTTCTCACCTGTAGAACAAATAGTGTATTTTAACTTCGGAATAATTGCTAAATGTCCATACCACATGGGACACTTGGAATTTTACTCGGTTCAGTTTACATGCTGAATAATTGAAGCTGATTATATTTCATGGAACATACGATTTTTAAAAGAAGCTTTATTGAAACTTTCTTCCAAAAGCCTACGGTCAAGTTTGCTTTCTCTATTCTTTCAAAATAATTATGAGGGGCCTAACAGTAATAGAACACATCAACTCACATCATCTCATTCAATTGTCACATTGTCCTTCTGTTTTAGAGATTTTATTTTCTCGTTTTATAGACTGGAGACTGGGGTTCAGATAAGTCGTTGTATGGTCTGCCAAAAGTCATTCACCAGTAATTCATGTACAGTTGAACTGGTGTGCTTCTTGCTCCAAGTGCCCACACTTACCACCTTATAATTTTATTATATAAATATTTTTTATATTTATTTATATATTTTTTATTATATAAATATAAATATTATATATATATAGTATAAATTACTTATTCCCCGCTTTGACTTAAGAGCAATCAATGGGAAATCTATGCACAAGCATAAGAATCACTTAAGCATGAAGTAGAAAAGTCACTTTCTTGAAATACATGACCTGGGATTAGATTGTTTCCTTTACTTACTAGTTGTGTACTATTAGGACTAAGTACTTAAAGCACTTAGTGTTTCCATTTTCTCATCTGTAAACCTGAGACAGTAGCCTATAGTATCCATCTAATAAAAACTAGATATAATAGTATATGTAAACATACATTAGGAACTTTCAATTGGCATACATTTGTCAGTTGTTGTTAAAATGCCAAATGAAACTATGCCCTTAAAAGCACATTAGTTTACTTTTACAGTAAGTGCCTACTTAATTTGACTTTAATTATTCAGATTAGCAGGAAATTCCTGAACTCCACTTCTAAAAATGTACATATCATAATAAAAATATATTTATCAGTTCAAATCCCTGCCACATTCCAAGGTGTCATGTGAAATCAATGTAAATTTGCCTACTTTTTTTAACCCATACCTGTACAGAAACCCTATATGATGGTCTTTACAGTATGACTCTGAACTGTAGTATTCATAATCATTAAGTAGATGTTAAACAATATTCATGACCTCTGCTTTCTAAGATGAAGAAATCAAATTAGTTTTAAAAAGCTGAAAAAAGTTATTGACCTGTCTTCAATTATCAAAAAACTCAATATAATAATAATTTCTGGAGGGAACACTGAGGTAGTAGACTCTTAATTCCTCCAGAAGTTTGCCACCAGTCTAAACATCTGAATCAATAGTGTTGGCACAGAATTTTGTAAAAAAAAAAAAAATTAGTATAAAAAATTCTGTGTGTGAGAGAGAGAGAATGCAAGGAAAGAGGAGTAGAAAGATTAAAGTCATCCTCAGAACCTTCAGAATCTCTGCCTTGGAAGGTGGCATGCAATTATTTACATTTAGGAGGATATCAAAAAGATGAGATATATTATGTAAACTTCCTTAAGGCTAAATTGACTTAGGTGTATAAAACTGGTGCAGAGTAAACATAAATTGTATTCTGTTATCATTGCCTTTTTAAAAATGAAGTATGGAAGTTATCATCTTAACCATAAGAAAGAAAAATATAAAGCTGTACTTTCTCTTTTTTAAAGATTTTATGTATTTATTTAACCCACACACACAGAGGGAGAGAGAGGGCACAAGCAGGGGGAAGGACAGGCAGGGGAGAAGCAAACTCCCCGCTGAGCAGGGAGCTCGATGTGGGGCTCCATCCCAGGACCTTGGGATCACGCCCTGAGCTGAAGGCAGATGCTCAACCGACTGAGCCACCCAGGCGCCCCAAAGCTGTACTTTCAACCCAGAGACTCAAAGGAAAACATGAGTGGAGATGTTACATCTGTAAGTATTTCCTGATTTATTCAGTTGATACATATCATCATGAAATTGATTCCTTCCAGAGGAGTTTAATCACATATTAGGTGAAGAATGTCACTTGAGGAAGAGCGATCCAAAACAAGAATTATTATAATCTTTTATAGTATCAGGTGACATTTTGGCTTCAGAAGTCCAGGAAAAAAAATGTTTTGAACATAACAGTAGGACTATAGAGCCCCAAGAAGGCAGGCTACTCTTAAAGAGGGCAACCAGTTCTCCATTTGAAGAGGAAATCTTCAACTTAAATGATTCCCCCTGAAATTAGAATATCCTAAGTCACTGTTAAATCCAATCAACCATGAACAGTCAACTCCCACCACCAAGAGTAAAGACTTAAAAGAATATTATTTCTCTGTGAGTTTCAATAGTTTCTTTGCATTCTAGTAGCACATACATATATCAGCAGCATAAGCAAAAATAGAATAGTATATGTGTTCATGCTTAGCAATTAAGAGGGCAACATGTGTTTGAAAGGAGAAAATCTATTCCATGAGTGGGAAAAAGAGGGAGGTTGGGAATAGAGGTTTAAAGAAGGTAAATTTATAATCCCTCAATTTTGCCTATAGTTTCCCCATTGTACCTGATATATGACCTGCACACCAAGTAATGGTGATGGGTGGCAAAGAATGCAGGGAAAACACTGAACACTCACTTGCTTCATTGTTACTTCCCATGATTTAATGAAGGTTTTTTGTGCAAGTTCTTTTGTTTTAACACAGCCAACTTTATTACGAAGAAGCTCTGTTTTCAGGGGGTTAGAATTCAAAGAAGAAAATCACACCTTTTGGAAGGGAGTTGGCTTGTTCAAACCACAGGTACCCACCAGAATGTACAGTAACAACAACAAAAATACCCCAGAGGAAATTGACTTTGATGGCCTAAATGAGTAACATGATAGTAAATGTCATATCCATTCTCCAAAAAAGGAAGTTCTATTTATTAAGAGCCTACTGTGTGCTTAGATTTTATATATCTGACATTCTTTATTCTTTATAATAACCTATGAGGTAAGCTTTATTTTCCCCACTTTTGAGAGGTGGGAAGATGGAGGCTCTTGATATAATGAGCAGTGGGTATTATATACAACTGATGAATCACTGAACTCTACCTCTGAAAATACTAATACACTGTATGTTTATTAACTGAATTGAAATTTTAAAAAAGTTCCCATAACTATTCAAGCCCACAGAGCTAGTAAAGGAGGGATCGGGTCTATGAGGGTATAGAGACTGGGATTGTCTCATTACCATGCTTCATTTGTGTCTCCTCCAAGACTGTTAAGGATATGGTTGACATTCTCACCAACCCCATCTCTCCAAGTCAGAGTAAGTAGCTGTAGCCACAGAAAGATTATGGAGAGAGGATTGATTTCAAGACCTGCAACAAATATTTATTAACTGTGCAACCATGGCAATGTACCACCCCTCCATTTTCTTATCTATAAATCAAGGGGGTAGCTTTTTGAAAAGCAAATTGCAATATGTGGCAGAGCCTTATACTTTTTGAAAAACTGCAATACTATTTATTGTAGCAATTAGAAACCCCTAAAATATCTGACAACAGGGGCATCATTAAGTAAACTATAACACTGTCTCAGTGGAATGTGTTGCAGCTGTTAAAAGTGGTGTTTATAGGGCTGCCTGGGTGGCTCAGTCGGTTAAGCATCTGCCTTTGGCTCAGGTCATGATCCCAGGGTCCTGGGATTGAGCCCTGCATCGGGCTCCCTGCTCAGTGGGAAGCCTGCTTCTCCCTCTCCTGCTCCCCCGCTTGTGTTCCCTCTCTCGCTCTCTCTCTGTCAAATAAATAAATAAAAGTGGTGTTTATGAAGTGATATATTTTTTAAAGATTTTATTTATTTATTTGAGAGAGAGAGAAAGAGAGAAAGCACATGAGAGGGGGGAGAGTCAGAGGGAGAAGCAGACTCCCTGCCGAGCAGGCAGCCCGATGCGGGACTCGATCCTGGGACTCCGGGATCATGACCTGAGCCGAAGGCAGTCGCTTAACCAACTGAGCCACCCAGGTGAAGTGATATTTTAGAGAATTTAGGGAAATGTTTTAATGATAAGTGAGAGGAAAAGCTTATTTCAGAATTGTACTGTATCTACAAGAACTAAGCAAGGAAAAAGAAAATATTTCAAAATGTTAACAGTCACTGCTTCTGTGCAGTGTAATTTTTCATTTTCTTTATGTATCTCATTTCTTAAAAAATGTTTACACATGTGAACTATAATCAGGAAAAAATTATTCAAAAATGATCGAGTTAAGTGACTTTGAAAGGACATGAAGATCCAAATTTCTGTCATTATGTGTATTATTAACCACCAGTACATCACTCAGAAACACAGTAGTTTCTGAAAGTGGAGATCCTGTCATCTTAGTCCAGGATTTGCCACCTGCTCACGGGCACAGTTCTCAATGAAAAGAAAGCATTGCTGAGTGTTGTCCACCATGTACTGTACAAATCAATCAACAGGGAGACACACCAAGGAGAGTGTTGACCTCTCAGATAGAACTGTTAACCTTGAGTTCGAATTCCATCTCCTTGTGCATTGTTCCTTAAGCACTCTGGGCTTCTTCTTTCCTGATCTATGAAGAAAGGATAATACTCTCTATCCCACAGGACAGCTGTGGGGTTAGAAATGATATAGGTAAAGCTGTTTAATGCTTGTCACATAGTTGGAGTTCAATAAATGGTAGCCATTATGATTTTCTTGGCAATTTTTTTTAAGATTTTATTTATTTGACAGAGAGAGACACAGCGAGAGAAGGAACATAAGCAGAGGGAGTGGGAGAGGGAGAAGCAGACTTCCTGCCGAGCAGGAAGCCCAATGTGGGGCTGGATGCCAGGACCCTGGGATCATGACCTGAGCAGAAGGCAGACGCTTAACGACTGAGCCATCCAGGCGCCCTAATTTTCTTGGCAATTTTGAATGAATTTCCTATTGTCTCTATTTCTGTCTGTCTCTCCTTTAATTATATACCTTATTACTTATTTTGTTCCTCAGGATGAGGCTAATTCTCAATATCTGTACAGGTAAACAAATTATACACATACACACAAATACATACTACAGATAGATACTTAGATAGATGTACACAGACACACAAACTATGCTAATATTTTAGTTTTCTCAGCTGGCCAAATAGCGACAGATAGATATAAGTAATTCACCTCAGAAACTTCTCAATATGCAAAAGCAGACATTTACAAAACAGCTGAATTCTGGAATGATTGTTTTCATGACCTGCAAAGATTCCTCATTTCATAAGAACCCACTCTATTGATACTTTTAATAGTAAACTCCTTCATGGATTTAAAATCACATTTGTTTTGCACACAATTTAGGAAAAGACATCTGCTACATAATATGTAATACATTTCTAAATTGTCCTCAGAATGATTTTGGGAAGATGATAGGTACTGCAGATTCTATGCTCAGTTAATACTTTGGAAACTAAAGTTGAAAAGTTGTGACCTACCTATAATTATGCATCATGTTTATAATAAGTCATTTTGAGTTTTATGTTCCTTGCCAAAGTCCTGTCTGAGCAGGAAGAGAAAAATTATAGTAATTCTGAGTGAACGAAGATGTCATGGAGTCCCTAAAGAGTGCCTTACTTATAGCAAATATTCAATAATTGTGCTATATTGAATTTAATTAGAGAATATTACAAGAGAGAAGGAAACATCCTCCATCTTGAATTTTCCATAGAGCTAACCCAGGATCCTCTTTTCTCAGCAAACTTGTTGGAGGTCTGCTCTGTTTTCTCAGGGGTCTCCCTTTCATGTTAAGGGTACCTTTTCTTCTTGTGGAAAAATAAATAAAGGAAGACCTAGTCTTTCTTTGCCATTTTTCATGTAAGGAAGTCCTTATTTCCCATTTAAAATACCCAGATTGGACACTGAAAACTTCAGAATTCTTACCCAAGGGCACTTCAAGAGGGGAACATGTTTCTTGGCTGAACAATAACATCAATATACTTGTTTTGTAAATGGGGATATTGAAGCCAGAATAATGTATGACCTGCTCAAGGTTATAGGCGGTAGAGCTAGACCTGCGGCTCTCTTTTCCTTACATTATTAACTTCTTCTATATTAAAGGGGTGCATGAAATTATTCTCTCATTGCCTTAGTCTTCAAATAATCCTGTTGCACCCAGCATTCAATCTTAGAGCCCATCTATTCAGACTTAACCCAGCTGTGTCCAGAAGCTCTTTCATGGAGAATACCTTGCTCTGATAAGCTATTTCCTAAGAAGCTCTCCTTAATTATGGGATCTGCTCGAGAACCTGAAATACAACATCTTTTCCCTGCTAACACAGGTCTGAGGTGTCAGTTATCAGAATGCATTTTCCTTCTCCTATACTGTTAATGTAGACTCCCCTCAAGGGCTCATCCCATTTCAAAACCACCCTCCCCCTCCAGAGAAGCAAACATGTTGATGGTTGTTACCAGTACACCCTCTTGACTAAGGACGCTTCTCTTTCTGTACCCATAGCTTAAAGCCAAGCACCTGACATACAGTATATGTCTTCAGTTACTCTTTGTCAAAGTCATGAATGATGGTTTTCAGAAAGGCAACTCTTACTTTTCTAATAAATGTATCATGTTCATTTAATTAATTAGAATAGCTAATGTATGCACATAGTACAAAATTCAAACATTACAAGCTGCAGAATATGAAAAAGAAAGTCTCATGTCCATCCCAGTTCCTCATTTCCTTCCCCCACAGTTAATAGACTTTTCTGTATCTTTCCAGAGATATTCTATGTATATTTTATTTTTAACCTCAAACTATATTTTGAACAACTGTTTAGTAACAATACTAATATTGGATATGGCAAAGAGATATATGTTTTTAAACACAGCTTTTGTGTGTGTTTCACTTGATATAATAACCTCATGAAGTAGAAAGAATAGAACAAGATAGATCTCACTTTAAAGATATGGACATTGAAGCTAAAAATAGTCTCAAAGGAGTTCATATTCAAAAAGCAGTTCACTAGATACATCAGGAGTGTCACTTGGTCCCAATTCAGAGCTACTTCCCCAACACCTTTTATTTTCCCAATAAAGTAATATTATCATATAATTTGTTTGCACACAATGCATATCATACCTTGCCAATCCTGCAATGCCTTGTCAGAACCAGAACCTAATTTCAAGATACTATCTTCTCAAATATCTTTTTATCTCTTTCTGGTGATGTGTTAAATTAATAGTCACATCTAGAATGACAATCTGAGCAGCCCTTCCCAGGCTCCTCTGACGTCTCTTTTTCCATTTTATTTTCCAACTTCTCGCCATACATCCCGGTGAATCACTTTCAGTGTTCCCAAACTTCCCCACCCTTTCCACCAAATTCTTTAATTTGTAGGGTTACTGGAGTAGCACCATTGCAAGGCTTTCTTTAAGTAAAATAGTCAGGTTCTCCTGAGTGTCATGATCTCCACCCTCAGCTGGGTTCTCCAGGCTGATGAAATATCTCTCTAAGTCCTACTCAGCCCATCCCTCTCTCCTCATAACATATTCTAAATCTTCACCATTCTCACTTCCTTTTTTAAACATAATTTTTATTTAAATTCCAGTTAGTTTACATACAGTGTAATATTAGTTGCAGGTGTACAATTTAGTGATTCACTAATATTAGTTTGGGGTGTACTTTTAATGATTGTATGATTGCTTACATACAATACCTGGTGCTCATCACAACAAGTGCCCTCCTTAATCCCCATCACCCATTTCACCCCTCTCCCCAACCACCTCCCCCTGGTAACCATCAGTTTGTTCTCTATAGTTGAGAGTCTGTTTCTTGGTTTGACTCTCCTTTATTTCCCCTATGATCATTTGTTTTGTTTCTTAAATTCCACATATGAGTGAAATCATATGGTATTTGTCTTTCTCTGACCAACTTATTTCCCTTAGCATTATACTCTCAAATTCCATCCACCTCATTACAAATGGCAAGATTTCGTTCTTTTTGATGGCTGAGTAATATTCCTGTGTATGTGTCTGTGTGTGTGTGTGTGTATGTATACCACATCTTTTTTATCCATTCATCAGTTGCTGGACACTTGGGCTCTTTCCATAATTGGCTATTCTAGATAATACTGCTGTAAACATGAGGGTGCATGTATCTCTTCGAATTAGTATTTTTGTGTTATTTGGGTAAATACCTAGTAGTACGATTGCTGGATCATAAGGTAATTCTTTTTTTTCTTCTTTCTTTCTTTCTTTCTTTCTTTCTTTCTTTCTTTCTTTCTTTCTTTTTTTTTTTTATTAAAGATTTTATTTATTTATTTGACAGAGAGAGACATAGCGAGAGAGGGAACACAAGCAGGGGGAGGGGGAGAGGGAGAAGCAGACTCCCCGCCGAGCAGGGAGCCTGATGTGGAACTCGATCCCGGGACTCCAGGATCATGACCTGAGCCGAAGGCAGTCGCTTAACCGACTGAGCCACCCAGGCGCCCTCTTTCTTTCTTTTCTTTCTTTCCTTCTTTCTTTCTTTCTTTCTTTTTCTTCTTCTTCTTTTTTTTTTTTTAAGAGAGGTGGGGAGGGGCAGAGGCAGAGGGAGAGAGACAATCTCAAAGGAGACTCTGGAGCCCCATGCAGGGCTCAATCTCACAACACTGAGATCATGACCTGAGCTGAAATCAAGAGTCTGACATTTAACCAACTGAACCACCCAGGCGCCCCAGGGTAGTTCTATTTTTAACTTTTTGAGGAACCTCCATACTGTTTTCCAGAGTGGCTGCACCAGTTTGCATTCCCACCAAGTGTGAGAGGGTTCCCCTTTCTCCACATCCTCACCAACACATGTTGTTTCTTGTTTAATTTTAGCCATTCTGGGGTGCCTGGGTGGCTCAGTCAGTTAAGCGTCTGCTTTCGGCTCAGGTCACGATCCTGGGGTCCTGGGATTGAGCCCTGCATCGGGCTCCCTGCTCAGCAAGGAGTCTGCTTCTCTCTCTTCCTCTGCTGCTCCCTTTTTCTCTGTCAAATAAATAAATAAAATCTTTAAAAAAAAATGTTAGCCATTCTGACAGGTGTGAAATGATATCTCATTGTTGTTTTGATTTGCATTTCCCTGATGATGAGTGATGTTGAGCATCTTTTCATGTGTCTGTTGGCCATCTGGATGTCTTCTTTGGAGAAAGGTCTATTCGTGTCTTCTGCCCATTTTTTAAGTGGATTATTTGTTTTTTGGGTATTGAGTTTGATAAGTTCTTTATATATTTTGGATACTAGCCCTTTATCAGACGTGCCATTCACTCTCACTTCCTAACCCACCATCTTATCCTCACTGCAAACAAGCCAGCCTCTTCCTTCATGAGAGGAAGTGCTTTAACTTCCTCCCTGCCCTGACCTTTTCTCCTTTCTCAAATCTAGCTATATCTCCTGCATCCAAATTTATAACCACTCTCTGTGCCTTGTATTCCATTTTTTCCTGACTTTTTAGGGACCTCAGGTCCTAGAAATACCTTACCTTGCCTGGGTCCTCAACTTCCCTTTTTTTCTCTTCTAGCTTCCTTCTCTTGGCCTGGGACCTTTCCTTGTGTGTGCTCAGGCCTCCTTCACCCTTCCCTCTACCTCCCATCACCCGACATTGCTGTGAACCAGCACAGCTAAGCTGGGAAAAAATAGTCCACATAGTGTCCCCACTTCCTTGCCATCCCATACACGCCTGCTTTTCCTTCTGACCATCTGAGCAGCCCTTCCCAGGCTCCTCTGAAGGCTCTTTTCCAGGAGTTTATTTCTCCAGCTTATTACCATACATCCCAGTGAATGATTTTCAGTGGTCCCAAACTTCTATGCCTTTTCACCTGCTCTCACCTCTGCTTGGAACATCTTTCTCCTCCTTTTATGTCTTTATACTCCTACACCTCTCTCCAAGGCTCGGATCAGTTTTCAGCATCTGTGCAGCCTCTGCTGGAGCCATCAGAAGTTTGGTTCCCTTTTCATTTTCTTGTGTTATCCTCTGTTTCCATTTGCTCTCCAACAGACATTACATGTAATGCCAGTTTAACACCTACAACAACTCTTTGAGGCAAGTACTATTATTATCTTACGTATACAGATGGGAAAACAAACCTAGATGCAGTAAGTAACTTTGTTCAAAGTTATAGAGCATTAAGTGAAAAGTACAGCTTTGAACTCAGGCAGTCTTACTCTAGAACCCACATGTTTAACACCTCACCACCACCATGTTCCACCCTTAGCCTCTGAATTTGTTGAATGAATGAAGGAGTGTTAGTCTTTTCCTTAAAAAATGGATCAAAATTGAAACAAGTTTAAATTTCATAGCATAGATTTTCAAAACTGCCAAGGCAGCACAAACCTAAATAAGGCCATGACATTCTCAAGGAAGAAGAAAATTAAGTTGGGGAATGATAATAACAATATGTAACAAAGTTCAGGATTCAGAAAGCTCTTTGGCTTCATCATCTTATTTAATCAACCTGAGAAATATATTACGATTCCATTTTACACATGGGCAATCTGAGGCTAGAATAACCAGCACCAGGATCCTGGGCTTTATATTCTATTTCTTCTTGGTACTGGCCCTCAGGTCTGATCTGATACAGAAGAGTAAATTGGGAGTATGGTAGCTTCTTTAAAAGAAAAACTAGGAAAGTTTTACACTATTATTAACTACTTATTTACACAAGATTTCTAATAGAGTATGGGATCAATTTCTAGACCTGAGGGGCCACACCCAAGGATGCCATAATCTTTTAGGAGCTCTACTGCAAAAGTGCCAGAGCTAGGATATACCTGTCTAAAACCTGTTCTTAGAAAAAGTCAACCTCCACGTCTGTATATAATTCATCCAGAGGTGGTTTTTATACGGTTCCCTCACGCATTTCCTTCAACAGTAGTCCAATATATTGCATAAGAGTTTAAAGAGCTCTTGAGTAGGAATCCGTAGTTGGTTTTAGAAGAATTTCTGAATTCCCTAAAAGTTATATTCAGAAATACATGTGCAAATAGGGTGCCTGGGTGGCTCAGTCAGTTAAGCATCTGACTCTTGATTTCAGCTCAAATCATGCTCTCAGGGTCATGAGATCAACGCCCCCCCCCCCCCCCGCCCCAGCTCAGCAAGGAGTCTGCTTGAGATTCTCTCTCTCTCCCTCTCCCTGTGCTCCTCCCCACCCCTCGCTTACCTGTGCGGGAGCGAGCTCTTTCTCTCTAAATATATAAACCTTTTTTAAAAATACATATGCAAATGAGCACATTAGTTTAAAAAATTATCGCATACTTTATTTTGGGGGGAGAGGGTCTACAGCTTTCAACAGATTATCAAAGCCCTACTCCCCCTGCTCCAAGATTAAGAGCCATTATTTTAGTGATGGAAGCTAATTTTGATACTGGTCTAAAACCAAGACACATTATAAAGAAACTCTGTTCCCTCCTTCCCAATACCACAACCACTATTTTCCCCTTCCCTATCATACCATACCTACATTAAAGAATTTTATGTTCTCAACCACAGTTTGAATTTTCCACACCATTGTTGCCCAGATAATAGAGAGGTGCCTGGAAGAAAATATAGAAAGCACAGCAATTCATTTTTTAGAACAGATTTTACATCCCATAAGAGTTTTAACTGGCATCATTTTAGGTTTTTTTTTTTTTTAATTTTAAGTAATCTCTAAGCCCAATGTGGGGCTCAAACTCATGACCCAGAGATCAACACTCACATGCTCTACATGCCCTTAACTGGCATCATTTTATTTTTTTTTAAGATTTTATTTATTTATTTGAAAGAGAGAGAGCATGAGTGAGCAGGGTGAGGGGCAGAGGGAGAGGCAGACTCCCTGCTGAACAGGCAGACTCCTTGCTGAGCAGGGATCCCAACTGGACTGGACTTGGGATCCCAGGAGCCTGGGATCATGACCTGAGCTGAAGGCAGACACTTAACTGACTGAGCCACCCAGGTGCCCCAAATGGCATCATTTTAAAACTACATGTTTTCCCTGAACTAACAGCAACTGAAAGTATTTTGGGGGCTTGAAGAGAAGTCAACTAGGGATTGAAACGTAACTTTTGAGTAGAGCTGTGTTATCTAGTAGGCAGATGAAGCATGTGCTATTAAGGCGCCTGAGCGATCCATTTTTTGAAAATAATACATATTTTAAAATATATTAGCCACAGGAAAAAAGTAATAACCACAGGTAAAATTAGAACCATGCTGGATTTTCTTTTGCTTGTTATACTCTTAGTTCTGTTTAACTTTTCATTAAATATGAGGGCGGTGGAGGGTGTCCTTTATCTTTTCAGTGATTAAGGTCTTCTTGGCCTTCCCTTTCATATAATATTCATAATTCTATCCAAAGCCTTTTTTTCTCTGTGACTCACAGCAAGATTGTAAGAGAATCCTCAAAATAGAAAATTTAAGAGCAAAGGTATTAGCTTAAGATGAGCCACACTGTTCTAAATGAACTTATGTTCATCAATTCATTTAAAACTCACAACAGCCCTATGAAGTAGGGACCACTCTTAGCCTCCCATTTTATAACTAAGATAATTGTGAGGCTTTTCCAGTAGGAAGAAGAGATGTGGGGGACGGGAGAGGAGCAGGAGTCTCTCCATCCAGGAGAGCGCTGTTCTGCTGTCTTCCCGAGGAGGCGCCCTTCACTCTGAACTCGCTGTGAATGTGATAGACTCTGAATCACTAAGCAACTCTGTTTCTAGAGCTCTGAGCACTTTTTTTCTGGTCTAGGAGTAATTATTTATTTTTTTAAAGATTTTATTTATTTGACAGAGAGAGACACAGCGAGAGAGGGAACACAAGCAGGGGGAGTGGGAGAGGGAGAAGCAGGCCTCCCGTGGAGCAGGGAGCCCGATGAGGGACTCCATCCCATGACGCCGGGATCATGACCTGAGCCACCCAGGCACCCCTAGGAGTAATTATTTATTAAGAGCAAAGTCTATCAGCCCAATGACTCTCTCGCCAGTTTCCAATCTGCTTGTTGGCAGAAATCTCCATCATCCCTGTTAAATAGACCTCATCTCCTTGGAGCCAGCCCTTACCAGAGCACTAGTACCAGGCATTGCACAAGTTGGGGTGTGTGTGTGTGTGCGTGTGTGTGTGTGTGGACAGGCTGCTGGCGGGTGGGCAGACTCTCCAAAATTAATGTTTGAGCAAGGATTTCTGGCATGGTGGACCCAGCACGCGAACCCAGGTGTTGAATGGTGGAAGGGGGAGAGTTATCTAAAAGTAGGGAAACCTCGTAGTGGCACCGGTGACACCGATCCTCGTCAGGGCTCTGACTGCGAGGAAGAGTTAGCTGTTTCTTCTGATTAAAAGAGGAAGCAATACTTTGCCTACGACATCAAACACCCTGGTTCGAAATCGGCGGTTAGGAATCCTGTGCGGCTTTCAAATGCGAGGGGTTGTACCGGAGAGGCAGGAAACAGGAGAGCAAAGTCGCTCCAACCGAGCGAACTCGCTCTGAGACCGCGAGCGTCTCCGTTGGGGGCGGGGGGAGCGCAGCGCCGGGAGGAGGGCGGAGGGAGGGGGGAGCGCCGGCTGCGGAGGGGCTCAGGGCTCCCTCCCTGCCACGGCTTCGTCAGACACCCCGCGCCAGCCTCCCGGGCGAGCCGCGGAACCGTGACAGCAGAGGCCCCGCGTGGGGCGACTTCAGGGGGTGTCACGTTCACAGCGAGTTCAGAGCGAAGGGCGCCTCCTTGGGAAGACAGCAGAACGGCGCTCTCCTGGATGGAAAGACTCCTGCAGGAGGAGTCGAGGGGCAGAGTCGGGGGGTGGCTTCCGCCGGCCCCGGAGGAGGAGAGAGGAGGGGCGGGCTGGTCACGAGAGGCTGGGGCGGGCCACTGGCGCCCGACCTCGGCGGAGGGAGGGAGGGAGCCAGGGGGCAAGCGCTGGGGAGCAGCATGGAGACCTCCGCAGACAGGCTGGCCACCGCAGCCGCCCAGGGCCGGGCCGACGAGGTGCGGGCGCTGCTCGCGGCTGGGGTGCCGCCCAACGCGCGGAACCGCCAAGGTCGGAGCCCGATTCAGGTGGGTGAGCCGGCCTGCCGCGGGAGGAGGGGGTGGCGGGCGACTTTGGAGCACAAGCTTTGTAAGGGAGTCGGAACCAGGCCAGCGTTTCGATTCTCGGTAAAGGGGAGACTTCTTGGCGAGTTCTCAGGTGGAGTTTGGAACCGAGACCTCCCCGTGTCCACGTCCTGGGGGCTTAGGAAGCCACGAGGAATGAGGAGGCACGTGGGGTGCAGATCCTTAGAGTGGTGTGGAGATGGGGGGGTGAACCTATTCGTGTTCATACAGTTCGAGGTATGTTCTTTATCTGATACACGGTTGCGAAAGTTTGCGGTAAAAAGCAAGATTTTAAAGAAATGGAAGGTTTGTTGGGTCCACTAGCCCGGAACTCAGATCCCCGAAGGGAGCTGATCATCTTCTCTTCTGGGGGGGGGGGGGCAGAGGGGGATTGCAGTGGAAACCTTCTGCTGTGTAAATTGAATAAATACCAGTTGAAATTATTCAGAAGCAACTATATATTGTGTTTATTTTTACTTTAACCAAGTAAAGAAAATATATGCTTGTTCTAAGAATTTAGGTAATACAGACATATGAAGAAAAACATTAGTGTGATCTTGCCTGAAATAATGTCGTCAATTTAGTCACCATTTTGAAGGTATCTCTTATAATTTTTGTTATTTTTAACTTGCTTGCTATAGATTAACTTATTTGGGACAGAGTTTTCAATTCCTCACTGTTCAAAAATGTCGTTTCTCCCCTCCTCACTCCAGTTGTGTGTATGGGTGGGGGTGGGGGGGTGTTCAGCATTTGTGGTGGTTGTTTGCCTTCACTAACTTCCTAAATCCAGGCTAAAAAAAACGATTTCTTCCTGGCAGTCACCACCCTAGTTTTATTCCCAATGTCCACAGTGATTTCTGATTCTGAAAAATAAAATCTATGTGAAACAAAAGCTTACTGCACAAATTCCAGCATAACAAGACAAAGGAAAGTAATTGTACCTGCCATTTCACAGATTTCACAAGTCAGTCTTCCTTTCCTGAAACTATGCTACATAGGATAAATTTTATACACTTTAAAATACAGATATAAAAATAAAACCAAAATGCCTTAAAACTTGAGATTATTTGGGATTTGAAGTGCAAAGAGATTTTGAGAGGAGAGAGGCTGTGTGATGGTAGAAGAAAAGCATGAGTCCTTTAAAAAGAATGCATGCATGATTCCTAATTTCTCTAAAATTTTGCTCGGAGACCGTGAGTTTGACCTTGAAGTTCTGGAATATGTTAGAAGAGGCTTTATTTGTTTAAATACAAAAAGAAAAAAGAAAGTTGGATAATTAGATTTAACAATTTTTTTTAATAGGGAAGATAAGAACATAGAGAAAGGGGGGCATGATTTTGGTTTAGAATCCTAACCAAACTTGTGTTTAATATAAAACTAGTTTATAGAAAATTTTAATTAAAGATAATGTCTTATCGAATGGATTTAAGCACTCTACAAATATTCATTTAATTGATTTTTTCTTTTTCCTTTGGATTGCTATTTAGATTTAAATATTTAAATGTTAGGTTTCCTTCCATACTTTAATACTGCAAAATGTAATGAAAACCTTTAAAATCAGTTAAATGATGAAGTACTTCACTGGATAAACACAATGTTTCATCTATTATATTTTCACCTGTATTATATATATATATATATATATATATATATATATATATATATATATATGTGGAAGGTGACTTCTTCTAAGAACAGGTTTTAGACATGTGTTTTCTAGCTCTGGCACTTGCAGTAGAGCTCCCAAAAGATTATGGTATCCTTGGGTGTGGCCCCTTTGTTCTAGAAATTGACACCATAATCTGTTAGAAGTCTTGCATAATTAAGTAAAGGTGTGAGAGCTTTCCCCCTTTTTCTTTTAAAACAGTGAATTGTTCTAATCCACTGAAATAGTTTTTATTTTTGTAGCTGTAATTTGGTTCACTGATATTGTCTCTCTCTTTTTGAAAATTAAATCAGTTTCACTTTCTCCAGACAAGAATCAACCACTATAGTATAACTTATTATGTTTCCTTGGTTTTGAGAAATTAAAAAATTCATCTTCAATACAGAATGAAATGAAAAATAAGGAATTTCTCTTTATACAGTCACTGTTGTCTAGCTAATATAATCACACAATGGTTACCCTAAAAAAGAATTGTGTCTTCACTATCCACCATGCAACACTCAAATTTTAAGGTTGCTGTAATTGTGGATACTATTTAAAGATTCCTCTCTGGTAATGACTTTGTTTCAAAGATGATTTATGAACCAAATGAGGGGAGCACCTCCTGTTTAATGAACTCTCAGAGTGTAAACTTGGGAAGTTTCTTAGTTTCCTATCTCTGCTGTAACAAATTACCATAACTTTCGTGTCTCAAACCAACCTAAATTTATTATCTTGTAGTTCTGGAGGTCAACAGTCTAAAATGGGTCCACAGGGCTGCATTTCTTTTGGAAGTTTTAGAGGAGAATCTGTTTCTCTGTCTTTTCCAACTTCTAATGGCCATCAGCATTCCTTGGCTCATGGCCCCTGCATCTTCTCTCTGACCTCCATTCTTAGATCTTTCCTCTGTAACCTTCTTATAAGGAAACCTGTGATTACATTGGACTCCTCCTGACAATTCCCGTTAATCTCCCTCAAAATACTTAATTTAATCACATCTGCCAAATCTCTTCTCCCATGTAAGGTATTATATTCACAGGTTTTAAGTGTGAGGTAGTAGACATCTTTGGGAGCATTATTTAGCTTACCACAAGAAGGAATTTAGGGGCTGGTTAGACAAAGCTCATTTTATACTTAAAGAAAGTGAATTTTAACATTCTGGGAGGCTAAGTGTAGAATAAAAGTTTTACAAAAATTAAAGGTTTGCTGTTTTCATTTTCACTTTTTAACAATTACCTCGTCCTGGGCTTGGATATACAGAAGAAAACCATACAAAATCTCTGGGCCTTACATAATTTTGCATCAAAATGAGGGGGGAAATACAGGAGGTTAGGCTGTAGTTCAAGCCATTTTGTCCCTCACCCTTTTGCTATTGTCTGTGCCTCTGGCAGTGTTGTGTGTGTGGCTGGAACTCAGCAAAAGTTTGGAGAATATAATGGAATTCAGTGTGTACAGAAAAATGAAATGAGTAGGAGAACTGGCTAAGGGAGTTGGTAACTGAAAACAAATAGAGAGTAACTAGACACCTGTGGCTTGCACCGGCATCTGCATGGGGTGGGGGCTTCACAAATAGTTTCTTTAGTCTTGCCCCTGCCACCCGTCCCTGCCCTGACCACTCTGCTCTCTCCGGCAGGTCATGATGATGGGCAGCACCCGCGTGGCCGAGCTGCTGCTGTGCCACGGCGCGGAGCCCAACTGCGCCGACCCTACCACCCTCACCCGACCTGTGCACGACGCGGCCCGGGACGGTTTCCTGGACACGCTCGTGGTGCTGCACCGAGCCGGCGCGCGGCTGGACGTGCGCGATGCCTGGGGCCGCCTGCCCGTGGACCTGGCTGAGGAGCGGGGCCACCGCGCTGTCGCCGGGTACCTGCACGCAGCCGCGGGGGGCACCGAAGGTGGTAGCCACGCCCTTACGGAAGTTGCGGAAGGTCCCGGCAGGTGAGGGGGCAGATTTAAGAGTTGAAACTCAAGAGAGCTTCTGCAGCCCAGTGCACTCCTTTTTTTCAGAAGAGAACTCTGGCTCCAGGGGAGCAGGGTCTTGGGTCTTGCCTCAGCTCTCGCACTGCCACCCTGTAGGACAACCCCACTGTCCCAGTCGCACTGCCTCGCTCGGGCTGCGGACAGGAAATAGCCTAGATGGATTTCCACACATTAAAGCCCATCCCACAAACCGTACCCCTATTCCCGCAAACACTCACCCTCCCCAGAGCTCAAGCCCTAGACTGTGGAACAGCGACGACTCCGGAGGCTAGAGGTCTAGTGGCCCCTCTTCCTCCAAACTAGCTGGCAGCAGCATCCATTTAGCTACCCTCAGTTTGCGCATTAGCATACATAGGTAGCTGGACCAACCCTGCTATTTCCAAAAGCATTTGAATGTGCCATCGTCTGGAAGAGATCTGTCACCCCCAATTCTACTGCAAATTTTGACAAAATTCGACCCTCTGCTCTATGCGGTGTTGTTTTCCAGAGCTGCCGAAGGGAGAGAGATCTCTCCAACGCTGGCAGTCTGCACCAGGGATTTGCTACACTCTCTGAGAAACAGAGACCCTCTCTTAAGCTTTTTCTTCTCTGCGAGAGAGATCACTGAGAGAGGGAAGATGGCCATGTGATCCTCCTTGCCTTCTCCTTCTACAACCACAAAGCCTTCTTCTCTTGCGGTCCCCTTTCTCCACTTCCACTCCTGCCTGCCTGAAGTACCAACTTTACTGATTTTTTCTGAAGGGAGAACCATATATATATATATATATATATATATATATATATATATAAAATTAACACGAATATTTCAGGTAAACCATAACTTCGAAGATACTAAGATCTATCCCATTTTGGCTCAGAATTGGGGCACTAGACCCTCTAGGATTTAATGGGGCCTGAGAGGACAGAGGAGAGAGGCTTGCTCTGAGCCCTAGACCAGAGATGCAGCGAGTTTTGAGCCTTCGGCGTGGGAAGTTCGAAGATCTCCTTTAGCCTGCCCACCCTCTCTCTCCACCAACTGAAGTTCGCATCCGGACACAGCGCAGGGCGAGGGACCAATCATAGGGCCGGTTGTGCGGCGCAAGAACCGGGAGGAGCTGAAGAGAAGGATTAGGTGACTGAGTCCGGCAACCAGCAAAAAAATAGAGTAACCCTTAATAAGCAAAACTACGAGATTTGACCCACGCACACAAGTCCGTCCACTCCTTTCTTCCTCCCCTCCATCCCTCCCTCCTTCTTTCCCTTTATCCTCCTACATAATCAGCTCCATTTTAGATGGGACTTAAAGTGAATGAGACAAAACAGGAGTTCTGCCCTCATAGAGCTTACATTCTGGGAAACAGACTTTAAGCAATAAACAACGTATTTTCAGACAGTCGGTTTGTGAAACCAATGTGAAGGATAAGAGTGAAGTCTGAATGGGAAGGGGGTTTTAGGGTGGTCAGAGAGCCTGACTGATGAAAAGAGATTAGCTACTGGAGGCAGAAGCACTCTGTACACTTCGCACAAGTGCAAAGACTGTGGCGGTCTAGGACAGAAAGGCCGACTGGAGCGCGCACACGGCGAGATCACTCGAGAGGACGGTCAAAGAAAGGATGCTAGGTCGAAACGTGGATTTTGTTCGAGAAACTTTAGAAAGCCATTAGCGGGTTTGGGAGAGGGAGCCTGGGGAAAAAGACGACAGGACTGGAACCGAATGTCCCTATACTGCCCAGCCGCTCTGGCGCCTCAGGTGCCCTCAGCTTACGCGTGTCGCCAAGTCGCTCTGCGTCAGGTGCAAGAGACCCCTACAGATACGCGAAGAGCCTGGCGCTGTGTGTGGCATGCCCTCAGCACGCATTATATACCCAGGCTTTCCTGTCGCAAGCCCGCCGGCGGCATGGCCGCGCCCTCCCTGCCCTCGCCTGGCGGGCCTGGAGCTCGGCGAGCCCGAGCAGCCAGCCGCGTAGTGCAGGCGGTATCTGCGGGGCTGGGGAGTTGGGCTGCTGACAGGGTCCAGCCTTGACGGACAGACCCTGTGTTGAGGGGTGGGGATATTGATAAGGGGCCAGCGAAGCCGTCTGAGAACCTTGCTCATACGTGTCTGAATACCGGGTGGGAGACTATGAGGGGAAGGAGGGATGGGTCGCACACCCTTCATTTCTAGTTTCTAATGTGTTTTTTCTTTCTGCCCTCTGCAGACAGCCCGGACTTAAAGAATGATTGAGATCTAAAGACACCTCAAAATGGTTTGATCTTCAGTCAACAAGTAAATTACCCCACCCCACCCAACTTGCCTGCCTTCTTAGTTGCCATTTATCAAATAGCGCTTTTTAACACTGTAGACTGCTTCTCCTTACCCTAGACTTCCATTTGTATTTTCATTTATACATTGTTATAAAAGGTAAAAAAACAAAAAAAAAACACTGTTTCTGCCTTTTTATTATTGGGTTGGAGTTTTCTGGAACTTTAGGCCTATGTGGGCACTTCCTCTTTCCAGCCTCGCACGCCCCAGGGTGCTGTTGTTACAGACATTTAATGAACTAAGGATATGAAACTTAAATGGGTTACATGGCCTTTCCTGTGTCATAAGGCCATCAAGCGGTAGTGCCAGGGTTCACTTAAAAAAAAAAAAAGTGTTTTTTTGTTTACTCATTTGTTCAGTCAACATTTATTGAGCACCTATTATGGCACCTTGCCAGGGGGAGGGAGGAGAAAGACATCAACTAATGAACACACAAACACATGACTAGAAATTTTAACACCAATTTCATTGACTAGAAGGTAGTATTTTTTCCAAAAGATAAATGCATGCCACAGTAAGAGTACACAGCATGGATTGTAAGACTTCTGGATTTCAGATGATAAAATGTCAAGACCTGGGTCTTCAGATGGATGAAATGGGGTAAAAAAGTGGTGAAGAGAAACTCCATGGAGACCTCAGATTGACAGACTCACGCTTGGCCTCCCATTACGTATCTGGCAGCAGGAGCTGAGCCTCTCAAGGTTTAGGATATTTTGCTCTAACCTTCGCAGCAAGCATGTGACAGAGCCAGCAGAGCGTGGTCCACAACCACAGAGCCGGCCTGGGGGGTCCTGACAGAGCTGCCCCCCAACTACGCCCCACCCAGCTTTCTGAAACTCCCCCACAGTGGCTCCAGAGGGCTGTGAAGTAGCTACTGACCACCACCTGAACCAAAAGCAGCTCCAGCTTCTCTACCACAGCAGGGGGAGGAACATGGCTCCAACTTCAGCTGACACACACAGGCCATGCTGCCTCCTCTGCAGTATGGGTACCATACCTTCATGACTTTTTTTTTGAGGTGCAATTCATACAACATAAAATTAACAATTTTGAACTGTACAATTTGTTGGCATTTAATAAACTCACAATGTTGTGCAGCCATCACCATTTATTTAGTTCCAAAACATTTCGATCACCTCCAAAGGAGACCCTACACCTATTAAGCATACCCATTAAATCCTCCCTGTCCCCAGGCCCTGGCCACCACTAATCTTCTTTTGTCTCTATGGATTTACCTATTCTGGACATTTCATGTAAGTGGAAGCATACAATATGTTGCCTTTTGTGTCTGGCTTCTTTCATTTAGCTTAATGTGTTTGCTGTTCATCCATGTTGTAGCATGTACCAGGACTTCATTCCTTTTTATGGCTGAGTAGTATGCCATTACTTACTCCATCTCATAATGAATATTTGGGTTGTTTCCACCTTTTAGGTATTGTGACCAGGGCTATATTCGTACACAAGCATTTGTTTGAATACTTTTCAATTCTTTGGGGTATATACCTAGGAGTGGAATGGCTGGGTCATGTAATAGTACTCTGCTTAACTTTTTGAGGAACTGTCAAACTGTTTTCCAC